>NW_026652282.1:100672954-100678144 GCF_009828535.3 Hylobates moloch | reverse complement strand
AGAAAGTTAATATTAAATTATTTTTCTAGATTTTCTGATGTTTGTAGTACTTGTAAGCTTTTATAAATTTGTAATATATTGTGATTTCTTTTCTCAGTTTAAAGAAATATTCACTTTTGTGCCTAATTTTGTATTGTTCTTCTTAACAGAGAACCCCCCAAATTGTATGTTAGGCCACACAAGCCTAGATCTATCCTCCTTATTTCCAGTCTTTTAGCAAATACTATTGGCTGTACCTTCAATATCTGTACAGAATCTGAGTACTTCTCGCCATCTTCACTCCCACCACTCTGGTCTCAGCCACCCTCATTTTCTGCCTGGATTATTGCAATAGCCTCCTAATTTTTCTTCTTGCTTCTTCCCTTGTCCTCTTGTAGTCTAATGTGAACAGAATAGCCAGAGCGATTATTTTAAAGCCAAGTCCTATCTGGTCCCTCCTCTACTCAGAACTCTCCAGTGGTTTCCATCGTCGCTCAGAGTAAAATCCAAAGTCCTTTTTTTGTGCCCTTCAGAGACCTATGTGACCCGTGCTCCCACAAATCTCTCTGACTTCCTTTGCTACTCCTCTCTCTTAACCTGCTCCATTCTAGTCTCCTTGGAATGGAGTAAACATACTTCTATCTTGGAGCATTGGCATTGGCTATTCCCCCTACCTGGAATGCTCTTCTTTCAGATATCTGCATGACTTACCCCCTCAGTTCTTTCAGGTCTCTGCTCAAATGTCACCTTATCAGTGAGACCTTCCTTATGTAAAACTACAGCCTCCCCATCACGCATTATCTCCCTTCTCTGCCTTACTTTTCTCTACATCACTTATCACATCTGATATAATACATACTTCCCTGTATATTTATATATTTTCTTTCTCTCCCATTAGAAGTAAGTCCCACAAGGGAGAGGACCTTATTCTGTTCACTAATGTATCCACAGCACCTAGACATGTGCTTGGCACATAGCAGGCATCCAATAAATATCTGCTGAATGAATGAAGGAAGGACAAATCCTATATGTCCACTTAAGCAATGGGATTAGAGGGTCTTCTTCTCCTTCCCCTTCTCCTTCCTCTTTTTTTGACGGACTTTAGCCCTTGTCACCCAGGTTGGAGTGCAATGGTGCAATCTCGGCTCACTGCAACCTCCACTTCCCAGGTTCAAACGATTCTCGTGCCTCACGAGTAGCTGGGATTACAGGCGTGTGCCACCATGCCGAGCTAATTTTGTATTTTTAGTAGAGATGGGGTTTCTCCATGTTGCCCAGGCTGGTCTTGAGCTCCTGACCTCAAGTGATCCACCTGCCTCGGCCTCCCAAAGTGCTGGGATTATAGGCGTGAGCCACCGTGCCTGGCCCCTTTTCTTCTTTTTTAAAAAAGGTACTTTTTTTTAAAGTGTGGTAAAATATACATAGCATAAAATTTATCATTTTAACAATTTGTAAATGTACAGTTTGCTGGCATCAAGTATATTCACACTGTAGTATAGCCATCACCTCCATGCATCCCATAGAACAGTTCTTGTCTTGCAACATTGAAACTCTGTACCCTGTTTCTTCTTTATATACTAAGTTAATGCCTGAATTTCTTATAATAAACATTTATTACTGTAATGTCAAAAGGCCATTTCCATTTTGGGAACAAACTAATCAGAAATTTATATTCATTTCATAAGACAATAATTGAGAAAAGACTGTGTTTCTATTCCTTGAACAGATTAAATGTGAAGCTGTCCAGTTTTTTAAATGATTCATTAATGTGGTCCTCTGGGAGTTTGAATATTCAGTACCAGCTGTTTCCCTCAGTAATATTTGAATTTAATATTTTACCTTAAGAAATTTGATGCCAAAAAATAGTAAATATTTAACTACATGTGGTATTATTTTAATATGTTAACATGTTTTCTTTACTTGGAGTTTGTTTAATTAGCAATACTGTCACAGTTCTGCAACATCATAATACAGAGAAGGGAGAGAGGAAAGTGGCACCTACTGAGAGCCTACTAGGTGTCAGGTGCTTTGCAGATATTAGGAGTGGCCTCCATGTCCTCAGATCTCACTCACCTGGCATTACACTCCAGATTGACTTTCACCATCTCCATTTTGTGGCAAATGCTCTTGACAAGATCACCAATTATTTCCCTGTCACTAAATCCCAATAGACAATTTTTCAGTCTTTATGCTCTTAACCTTGTAGCAGCAGTTAGCACAGATTATCATCCCCTTCTTATCAAACCCCTTCTTCCTTTCGTTCATATTCAGAGCTTTTTTATTTCACTTCCTTAATACTTTTATTATTTTCGATTTCTCTCCATATCCACTGTCCCCACCCAAACTGGTCTGACACTGTATACTCTTGCCTGGACTACTCTTCTAGCCTCCTAACTGGTCTCTTTGCCTCCTGTCCGCCCACCCCCAATCTGTTTCCTACACAACTGCCAATGACCTCTCCAAACTATGATCACACCATTCCCTTGTTTATGATTCCTTGATGGATTTTCTTTGCTCTAAAGTTCAGTATCTTTATTCTAGTCTACAGAGCCCTTCATCCACTTGTTCCTGCCTGTCTTGCCAGACTCAGCTTGAGCCACTCTCATTTTTGATCTTTCTACTTGAGGATTCTTTAAGTTTCTTGAATAAGTCAAACACTCATCTCTGGATCTTTGCACATGCTCTTCCCTCTGCCTGGACAACTCTTTATTCATTTATTTATTCACTCAACAAATATTTATTGAGTGCCTACCAGGTGCCGGGCACTGTTCTAAGTATTGGGGATACAGCACTGAACAAAATAAAGATTCTTATGCTTGTGGAGCTTGCATTCTAGCCAGAGGAGAGAGAAAAAAAATTAATGAAGGCAATAATTAAGTAAACCGCATGGTATTTTAGAAGGTGATAAGTACTATGGAAAAAAGAAAAGGTAGAGAGCAAGGTAAGCAGGAGCTACAGTACAGAAGAGGGTGGGTTGGTGAAATTTTCGATGGCAAGGTCAACGTAAGCCTCCTTGAGAGGGTGATATTTAAGCAAAGACTTGAAGAAGGTGAGAGAACAAGCCATGTGGATATCCAAGGGAAAAACATTCTAGGGAGAGGAAGTAGTCATTGCAAACTTGTGAGGGGGACTCTTGCATGCTGTGTTGGAGAAATGGCAAAGAAGATGGTATGGCTGAAGTGGAGCAAGCAAGGACAAGCACAATAAGAGATGGTACTGAAGAGACAGCTGGAGCCTAGACTATGAAGGGGCTGGGAGGCCACTTTTATTGAGTTTGGCTTTTTTCTCCAAGTGAATTGTGAAGCTATTGGAGGGGTTTGAGCAGAATAGTCATATAATCTAATTAAATTTATTCCAACATCCCTCTATGCAATGTTGAGAATAGACTCGAGGGAAGATGTGGGTAGGGGAAGAGGAAGCAGGAAGACTGTTCAGGAGGATATACAGTGATCCAAGTGAGAGATGATGGTGGCTTGGGCCAGAGTAGTAGCATTCGAGGTGGTGAGAAGGGGTTGGATTATGGACATATTTTGACAGTATAGCCATCTGGACTTGCTGGTTAGATATAAAATGTGAGCAGGGCCATATCCTATATGTAGGATCTGAGACTTATCTAGTTTGTGGGGCCTTGTTTAAAAAACATACTAAATAAAGTACAAATGTGAGTATGTATATAAAATGAGAAAAATTATGCCAATCAGGTAGACTTTGTCAGGACAAGATGAGTCAGATACTCTATCTAATACGTGATTTGACATGCTGGGATTCATAAAACCCGTGACTTCACACACATACACATTGCTTGTAGTACTGCTACAGGTCTGTGTCCTATGAACAATTCTATTTAATGATATTCCCATCAAAAAAAAAAAAAAAAACAGAGTATGCTGCACTTATAATTGTGTATGCTGCATTGTCCAGTATATTCTTAGCAGTTAATAAATCCCTTTTTTGGAGACAGAGTCTTGCTCTGTTTCCCAGGCTGGAGTGCAGTGGCACAGTCACTGCTCATTGCAGCCTCGACCTCCCAGGCTCAAGCAATCCTCCCACCTCAGCCTCTCAACTGGCTGGGACTACAATACAGGTTCACGCCACCAAGCCTGGCTAATTTTTATATATTTTTGTAGAGACGGGGTTTTGCCATGTTGCCCAGGCTGGTCTCGAACACCTGAGCTCAAGTGATCCGCCTGCCTTGGCATGAGAAATCCCATTTTAACCTAGGCATCAGTAACAGCCAAATCTTCTGCATACAAGTCTATGTTTTAGAAGGATTTTCCACAGTCTAGCTTCTGGCTGTGTACATTTCAAACCTTGTGTCACCTCTACTACCTCCATGCTTCCAGTTTCAAGTACCATAGGACAGATTCATATCACAATATGACTTTATGACTTCTGGTTCTCTACTGTTCTGTCACTACACCAGGTGAGTCAGCACATGGGCTGTAAGGGGTGTTCCAGGAAGCCAACCTTTTATTGGGACAGCGGTATGCAGTACGCAAGGAAGTGACTGCAAACCACATCAATGTATCTTGCCAAAGCCCAGCTAAATGTAACCCTAACTCAACTTCACCTAAGCAGGATCCCAAAAATGTCCTTGGTCACGCCAACAGCACCTAATACAAGGGGAAACATGATGGAAGCAAATTTGGAATGGAAAGAGACAGTGGGCTTAACTGACTGCAGTAAGAATATCTTACTGTCCCAAATTTTACAAAAATATATGACAATGTGAACACATTCCTAGGGGCCTTTCCAGGGCCTTGGAATATGAGGGTTCCTGAGGCTAAAACTTCATTAGCTTCAGGTAAAGCTGGCACTGCATATGGGGTGTGACAGAAAGGGAGACATTAAGGATGATTCTGAAGGTTTTGGCCTGAGGAATGAATAGGATGAAGTTGCTATTCCTGAGATAGTGAACACCTCAGGAGGACAAGGTGGGTCAAGTGGAGAGGGCGGAGAGGGGGAAGCTCAAGAGTTCAGTGTGACCATGATAAGTTGAGATGCCTATTAGGCAGCCAAATGGAGATGCCAAGTAACTCTTACCATTCCGTTGGTGGACTAGTCCTACTTGTCTTTCACAGTTCAGCTAAGTGTCATCTCCTCATTTTGGACTCACTGGGTAAGGTTAAGTCCATTGTTATACACTCAACAACAGGCTGTACCTCTCTTTTTGTAAAAATTAACACCCCCGTGATGATTTTTTTTTTTTTT
>NW_026652282.1:100671759-100672944 GCF_009828535.3 Hylobates moloch | reverse complement strand
AGAAGGATTTTCCACAGTCTAGCTTCTGGCTGTGTACATTTCAAACCTTGTGTCACCTCTACTACCTCCATGCTTCCAGTTTCAAGTACCATAGGACAGATTCATATCACAATATGACTTTATGACTTCTGGTTCTCTACTGTTCTGTCACTACACCAGGTGAGTCAGCACATGGGCTGTAAGGGGTGTTCCAGGAAGCCAACCTTTTATTGGGACAGCGGTATGCAGTACGCAAGGAAGTGACTGCAAACCACATCAATGTATCTTGCCAAAGCCCAGCTAAAGGTAACCCAAACTCAACTTCACCTAAGCAGGATCCCAAAAATGTCCTTGGTCACGCCAACAGCACCTAATACAAGGGGAAACATGATGGAAGCAAATTTGGAATGGAAAGAGACAGTGGGCTTAACTGACTGCAGTAAGAATATCTTACTGTCCCAAATTTTACAAAAATATATGACAATGTGAACACATTCCTAGGGGCCTTTCCAGGGCCTTGGAATATGAGGGTTCCTGAGGCTAAAACTTCATTAGCTTCAGGTAAAGCTGGCACTGCATATGGGGTGTGACAGAAAGGGAGACATTAAGGATGATTCTGAAGGTTTTGGCCTGAGGAATGAATAGGATGAAGTTGCTATTCCTGAGATAGTGAACACCTCAGGAGGACAAGGTGGGTCAAGTGGAGAGGGCGGAGAGGGGGAAGCTCAAGAGTTCAGTGTGACCATGATAAGTTGAGATGCCTATTAGGCAGCCAAATGGAGATGCCAAGTAACTCTTACCATTCCGTTGGTGGACTAGTCCTACTTGTCTTTCACAGTTCAGCTAAGTGTCATCTCCTCATTTTGGACTCACTGGGTAAGGTTAAGTCCATTGTTATACACTCAACAACAGGCTGTACCTCTCTTTTTGTAAAAATTAACACCCCCGTGATGATTTTTTTTTTTTTTGAGATGGAGTTTCGCTCTAGTTGCCCAGGCTGGGGTGCAATGGTGCGATCTCGGCTCACTGCAACCTCTGCCTCCTGGGTTCAAACGATTCTCCTGCCTCAGCCTCCCGAGTAGCTGGGATTACAGGCATGTTCCACCACTCCTGGCTAATTTTGTATTTTTATTTTATTTATTTATTTATTTTTGAGACGGAGTCTCACTCTGTCACCCAGGCTGGAGTGCAGTGGCGCGATCTCGG
>NW_026652282.1:100660631-100671685 GCF_009828535.3 Hylobates moloch | reverse complement strand
CGGCTCACTGCAAGCTCCACCTCCTGGGTTCACGCCATTCTCCTGCCTCAGCCTCTCCGAGTAGCTGGGACTACAGGTGCCTGCCACCACGCCCAGCTAATTTTTTTTTGTATTTTTAGTAGAGACGGGGTTTCACCGTGGTCTCGATCTCCTGACCTCGTGATCCGCCCGCCTCGGCCTCCCAAAGTGCTGGGATTACAAGCGTGAGCCACCATGCCCAGCCTAATTTTGTATTTTTAGGAGAGACGAGGTTTCTCTATGTTGGTCAGGCTGGTCTCGAACTCCCAACTTCAGGTGATCTGCCTGCCTTGGCCTCCCAAAGTGCTGGGGTTACAGGAGTGAGCCACTGCGCCCGGCCGTGATGATATTTTTAATGGTTGTTGCTATGGTTTGGATATGTGTCCCCACCAAAGCTCATGTTGAAATTCAGTCCCCAGTTTGATGGTGTCGGGAGGTGCAGCCTAATGGGAGAAATTTAGGTCATGGGAGTGGGTCTCTCAGGAATAGATTAATGCCTTCTCTGGGGTGGGTGAGTGAGTTCTTGCTTAGTTACCTGAGAACTAGTTGTTAAAAAGAGCCTGACACCTCCCCTCACTCTCTCTTGCTTCTTCTCTTGCCATGGAATATCTGCACACTCTAGCTTCCCTTCGCCTTCCACCATGAGTGGAAGCAGCCTGAGGACCTCACCAGAAGCTAAGTAGATGCTATGGCCATGCTTCTTGTACTGTTTGCAGAACGGTGAGCCAAATTTTTAAAATAAATTACCCAGCCTCAGGTATTCCTTTATAGCAATACAAAGTGGGCTAAGATAATAATGTCTCTCTTGCACTGCACTAGATAAACCTGGGACTGTGCATTACATACTGCTGCTATCTGTAATGTATAACACAGTACCCAGCAGTAGATAGATCTTCAAGAAATGTTGAAATGTTTGTTGAATAAATGATACACAGTCAAGTAATTTTTCCAACTCATGGCTAGAAAATGGCAGAACTAAGATTTGCAGAGGCATATTTTTTCAATGTTTAAAAAACAAAGCAAATGACACACACAGAAAAGTGCACTTAACACCAATGAATTTTCACAAATTGAGCATACTTTTTAAACTAGCACTCAGGCCAAGGAATAGAACATTGGCAGCATCCCAGAAACATCATGCTTCCTTTGTAAATTACTACCCCTCTTTCTTACCCCAATGTAACCAACACCCTGATTTCTAACATCATAAATTAGTTTTTCCTGGTTTTGAACTTTATATAAGTGGGATATGGTAGTATATATGCTTTTGTGTCTGGCTTCTTTTGCTTTATGTTTGTGAAATTTAGAAATGTTGTGAGTAGCAGTAGTTGCTCATTTTTATTTATTTTTATTGAGAATTGCACAGCAGTTCTCAAACTTTTTGGTCTCAGGATCCCTTTAAATGTATACAAATTATTGAGGAACCAAATAGATTTTGATTATATGGGTTATAGCCATTGATATTTACTGTATTAGAAATTAGGCTGGGCACGGTGGCTCACGCCTATAATCCCAGCACTTTGGGAGGTCGAGGCAGGTGGATCACCTGAGGTCAGGAGTTCGAAACCAGCCTGGCCAACATGGTGAAACCCCGTCTCTACTAAAAGTACAAAAATTAGCCGGGCATCGTGGTGAGCGTCTGTAATCCCAGCTACTCAGGAGGCTGAGGCAGGAGAATCACTTGAACCTGGAAGGCGGAGGTTGCAGTGAGCCGAGATTGTGCCACTGCACTCCAGCCTGGGAAAAATTTAAAAATATTTATTAATTAAATAACCCATTACATGTTAACATAAATAAATAACATATTTTAGTGAATATAATTATATTTTCCAAAAGAAAAAGATTAGTGAGAAATATGGCATTGAGCATAAACTAGAGTCCTGGCAAATATGTTAGAATACTGACAGCGTATGCAATGGCTGACTTCCAGTGGTCTTAGCCAAACCCCAGAAGAGCACAGGAATGATGACAGCAAGAGGCACTAGGATGGAGACCATGCACAGTTCCACAGTCTCTGGGTTTCATACTTCAACAAGCAGCAGGTCTGAATGAGTGTTCCAAGGAGACATGACATTGGTACATGGAAGGGACCCAATCAATTTGGTAAATGTGTAAATGCATGATGTGATAAAAAAAAAAAAGTTGATCACTTTGGGTAGGAAATGAAGATAATGGGAGGGCACAGACAAGGCAAGTAGGGAAGGGAGTGGTGGCAGAAAAATAATATGTTTGTTTGGGAGGCAGAAGACCTGCTTTTCAGGGTGCATGGCAAACCCTTTAGTGTGGTATTTATGGCTTCAATCTGTTTCTAGACTCGTTTGCTACTCTGTCCCATGGTCCGGCCATTTCATTCCCCAGATAGGCACACACACACACACACACACACGCACACATTTCCGCCACTATTCATGCTATTTCCTTTACCTGCAATGACCTCCCTTCTTTGTCTCTCCTTTACTGCCAGTTAAATTCCTGATGATTCTTTAGGACCCAGTCGAAATGCCTGCTCCTGCGCACCCGCCCACCTGCCCAGACACTGACCTACTTCCTTGCCTTTGCATCTTAGCTCATCATTCTCTTCTATGTTCCTAGAGCACTTTGTGCTTACTCCTATTTCAGAATTTGACTTGTGTCATTATTGTCCAAGTGTCTGTCTTCCCCTCTAGACCAAGAACTAGGTAAAGCAAGCCACGAGTCTTAGACACCTGTGAGTACCCAGCCCCGAACATAATTCCAGGCATATAGTAGGTGCTCAATACATGCTCATTGAATTATTAAAATGACTGAGGTCTGTAGTGTTTGTCCTGCAGCTTCAAGTGGACAGCCCAGCTCTTCATGACCTGGTAAGACACTTGTATATATATATACATGTATATATATATATATAAAATTTTGTAACATGTTATCTCTTCTAAAGTGAATAGCAATGGTCCTGTTAAAAGTTATGAAGCAAGAATGGATGGAAAGAGACAGGAAAAAGATAAAGAAAGCAGGAATAGTCTGTTCTCACATTTAAAAAAATATACTTGGGAGTATTTGTTTTTGCTAAGAAAGAGTAGAGGCAGCCCTGGTCATAGCACTGCAGTAGGAGACGGGGGTGCCCCATGAGGCGTCTTCCTCACTACAGGACTTCCATCAAATCCCTTAATCTTCCCTCTGGTTAGGGACAATATCACCTTCTTCCCTTATCCCAAGACTTAGGCTTTTCACATAGCCAAAAACCCTCTGAAGTTATGAGTATATACATATATATATATATATATATATTTTTTTTTTTTTTTTAAGACGGAGTCTTGCTCTGTCGCCCAGGCTGGAGTGCAGTGGCGCGATCTCGGCTCACTACAAGCTCTGCCTCCCAGGTTCATGCCATTCTCCTGCCTCAGCCTCCCTAGTAGCTGGGACTACAGGCGCCTGCCACCGCGCCTGGCTGATTTTTTTTTTTTGTATTTTTAGTAGAGACGGGGTCTCACCATGGTCTCGATCTCCTGACCTCGTGATCCACCCGCCTCGCCCTCCCAAAGTGCTGGGATTACAGGCATGAGCCACCGCGCCCGGCCGTGAGTATATTTTTAACAAGAGCCATATGGAGATAATGTCCTGCCTTTACTGTCCTCCTCAGTAAGGGCATATCACCCTTCTTCTGATTCCAAGTCCTCCCTTCTCTGGGAAGCCTTTCCTGAGAAAAGCCCACAAATTATGATGCCTGTTGACTCTTTTGGCTGGGGAGTTGAGTGACACAGTGTATGAGAATGTAAAGATGAACATGTTTCACATGCGGGCTTTCTCCCATCTAGACTTGAGCCCTTGTCCACAGAGATAGTGGCACATCATTTTCTGTCCCCAGCAATGTCTCATATGGGGCATTCCACGTCGGTGCACAATAAATATTTGCTGATTGATCAAGGATGGGTGGGCAGGCTGATCTGTACCTTTCAGAGGCCATAGGTCATGCATATTTACTTTGTCTGTGGCTGATTAATTAAGCTTCTGTTGTCAAGCCATCTCTGAAGCTGGAAAGATAAGAAACAGCCCTGTCTCAACTTCAGATTAGAGGTCAGGCGGTCTTGGTTTCTAGCTGTGGCTTCTTCATTAACTGGTACAAACTTGGGCAAGCCAATTTGTTGTTCTGGGCCTCAGTTTCCTGGACTGAAAAAAGAATGGGAGACTTAGGTTTCATGGCCAAGATAGAGTAAAAGAACCCAGGTATACTCTCCTGCATGAAACAATAAATACAAACAGACAAAATACATGAAACAATGGGTTTTAAGACATTGAACATTAGGCAATGAAGGACAGTAATCCCAGAGAGATGGAAACAAACAAGGGGAGCCCTATGATAGCCTTAGCCTGTTTCCTTGAGAAAATTTCAGGAAGTGACATAGGGAAGGGTACTGAAGTAGAGCCTGGTGGACCTCCTTGAATTAAGGAGACAGAACTGAAGGTCCAGGGAGACCAAGAAAGGAGAGCTCATAGGACAGAACACCAGAGAGGAAAGAACTACTCTAAGAAAGACCTAGAGTATTCAGCAGAGTACTGATCAGCATGTATGTGTGAGAAAACTACTCAAGGGTGGCAAATAACCATCTGACATGATTAGAGGGAACTGTGCCTTGTGCTCACATAGGGCCAGAAATAGTGCTTCTTCCCTCCAGGCAGACTGGAGAAACTCATAATTCATGGGACATTAAGTAGTCAGGAGGTCTTGCCTAAGTAATGGGAAATAACTAGCCAAGACTAAATGCTGTTGCAGACCCACCTAACCAACCACAAAAGCAAATCCAAAAGAATCAAACTGTTTCCAAGTAATTTAACTGACCATACCAAGTGTTGATGAGGATGCAGAGCAACTGGAACTCTCATTCACTGCTGGTGAGACTGCAAAATGGCACAACCCATTTGGAAATCATTTTGGCAGTTTCTAAAAATGTTAAACATACACCTGCCATATGACCCAGCCATTCTACTCTTAGGTATTTACTGAAGAGAAATGAAAGCCTATGTACATTCAGAGACTTGTACATGAATGTTCAAGGCATCTTTATTTGTAATAGCCAACAACTAGAAACAAACCAAATACTCGTCAGTAGGTGAATGCATAAATTGTGGTGTATCCATGCAGTGAAATACTACATGCAACAATATGGATAAATCGTAAAACGATTATGCTGAGTAAAAGAAGCTAGACAAAAAGAGCACATACTATATGATTCCTCTTTTTTTTTCTTTTTTTTTTTTGAGACAGAGTCTTGCTGTGTCGCCCAGGCTGGAGTGCAGTGGCGTGATCTCGGCTCACTGCAAGCTCTCCCTCCTGGGTTCAGGCCATTCTCCTGCCTCAGCCTCCCGAGCAGCTGGGACCACAGGCGCCTGCCACCATGCCTGGCTAATTTTTTGTATTTTTTAGTAGAGACAGGGTTTCACTGTACTAGCCAGGATGGTCTCAATCTCCTGACCTCATGATCCGCCCGCCTCGGCCTCCCAAAGTGCTGGGATTACAGGTGTGAGACACTACACCTGGCCTATATGATTCCATTTTTATAAAATTGCAGAAAATGCAAATAATCTATAGGGACAGGAAACAGATCAGGGTTTGCCTGGGGATGGTTTGGAGAAGAGAAAGAAGTGTGCAAGTGAGAGAATACAAAGGAGCATGAACTAATTTTTGGGTTTTTAGATATGCTCATTATCTTTGTTATGATGCTGGTTTCACGGGTATCCACATCTATCAAAACTTATCGGATCATACACTTCAAATATGTGCAGTTTATTGTATCTCAATTATTCCTTAATATAGTTGTTTTAAAAATCCATTAATCTCATACTTTGAATTAATCTTTTACCCATGCTTAATTTTGTAACAACATGCATTAGTCTTTTGGAAAATATTGTTTTACTGAGGTATGCAGGCAGACCTTCCAAATATTAACAGATTTTGCCATATATTATTTAAAAAATCACATTTGTTACTATTACCACAGACCTCATCAGGACAGTCTTTAAGCATGGGGACACCGTCAAGCTCATACAGATTTTCTAAAATTCTCTTTTTTACTTGAAAGCTCCCATATATTTTATTCATTTATGTATTTTTTAGAGATGGGCTCTCACCACATTACGCAGGCTGGTCTTGAACTCCTGGGCTCAAGCAACCCTCCCACATCAGCCTCCCGAAGTGCTGGGATTACAGGCGTGAGGCACTGTGCCTGGAGAAAGCTCCAATATTATCATTGGTAGCAAATACTGCTAGTTAAGTGACAGACTCACTTTGTTCATTTTCCAGGAAATGTCTGCCAAAAGCCTAAATCTGAATAACTGTAGTTTGTCTGTTAGCCATTCTTTCAAGTAAAAATAGGGTTCCATGACAAAATTGTCTAGTTCAGCTCACAACTCTAACAAGTACTTTTCCTCGAGACAACCATTATACATTGGTGTGTAACAGATGTGCCTTATGCATGCTTCCTAGCTCATCATATGGAAAATGTACCCAATGATTAGATTTGATAGAATTGATTTTTACTGCTTCATCAAGGACTTTGTTTACTGAGTGTGTAGGGTGAAGAATGCCATGAATACCAGTACAGTTGGTACCACTGCCTTGATTTGTGCTGAGGTGCTGGCAATATATATATACCTTTGCTTTTGCACCATCAGTACAAATGTCAATGTGTCAATGTAGTGAAGAAGGCAAATATCCTTTTAGTGTTATGAAAATGATTTTGACCTTGAGGACCCCTTGTAAAGGTTTTGGGGACTCCTCAGACATCCACAGATCACATTTTTGAGAAAAGGTGCTATGCAGCATTATATCGTCAGAATATACTACAATCTATTGATTTTTACCATTGTCAGACCTTTGGAATATTCTGTTTTGAGCTATTACAAATAGAAGTGATAAGAATATCTTTGGACACTTCTCTGAGTTATACATCTGCATGTATTTGTGTTGGATATGCTTAGAAGTAAATTTGCTGGCTCACAGTGTATATGTATGCTCAAGTTTAGTAAATTATGCCAAATGGTTTTCCAAAGTGGATGCATTATTTCACACTCCTACCACAGTGTCTTGAGTTTTGGAGGATTTGAATTCAGATGCATCTGATTGTAAACTCAAGCTCTATACAGTGATAGATTTTGCTTTTTAAAATAAAATTAATAGTTGCTCATGATAAAAATTCACAATATAGACGAGTTTAAGTTGAAAAGTACCACAGAAATGAGAACACTACTATAAAAGGATATGTGTACAAGGATGTTAGTGATAGCTCAGTTTGCAGTGGCAAAAAAGGAAAACAGTTAATGCCCATCAGTATTTAATAATACATCAATAATATTGACTATTAGCCATTAAAAAGGAAGAATTAGGGCTGGGTGTGGGCTCACACCTATAATCCCAGTACTTTGGGAGGCCAAGGTGGGAGGATCTCTTAAGGCCAGGAGTTCAAGACCAGTCTGGGCAATATAGTAAGACCCCGTCTCTACAAATAAAAAGTAAAAAAAAATTATCTAGGTGTGGTGGCATACACCTTTAGTCCCAGCTACTCAGGAGGCTGAAATAGGAGAATTGCTTGAACCCAGGACTTCAAAGCTGCAGTAGGCTATGATTGCACTACTGCACTCCAGCCTGTTCAACAGAGCAAGATCCTGTCTCTAAAAAACAAAAACAAAAACAAAAAAGGAGGAATTAAGTCTATACCAGCAGACTTAGAGGAATTCCTCAAAGTTTCATTAAGTGGCAAAGATACAATGCTGAGAAGCATATACAGTATGAACCCGTTTTGTTATTTGTAAAGCAAACAACAAGAACAGCCTATGCATGTATGAATAGGTTTGTATATGAATAACTGGACATGACTAAAGTTGCTAAAGGTCACATAACAGGCTGTTAATTATGTTTAGGGATGGGGCAAAAAAAAAAAGTGTGAATAAACATGCCTGTGATAAAAACAGCATGTATGACATCCCATCTTTGTAAAAGTGTGTGTGTGTGTGTGTGCGTATGAATAGGGAAAGGTAGGGAAGTACGGTCATTGTCTTAATCTGTTTCCTGTTGCTATAATTGAGTACCCGAGACTGGGTAATTTACAAAGAAAAGAAATTTATTTCTTACAGTTCTGGAGGCTGGTTGTCCAAGGCTGAGGGACCACTTCTGGTAAGGGACTTCTTACCGCATCATAATATGGTAGAGGGCATCACATGGTGAGAGGACAAGAGCTTGCCAAACTGGCTTTTATAACAGACCCAGTCCCATGATTACCCATGAATCCATGAATCCATGAATGGATTAATCCATTCATGAGGGCACAGCCCTCATGACCCAATCACCTCTTAAAAGCCTCACCTCTTAATATGTTACATTGGGGAGTACGTTTCAACATGAGTTTCAGAGGGGTCAAATATTTAAACCAGAGCAGTTTACCGAAACATAATTTGCGGTTATCTCTAGGCAGGATTTGTTTGTGATTTTTTTTCTTCCTTAAACTTGTATTTATCACCAGAATTTTTAAAGAATAAATATATGGGCCGGGCGCAGTGGCTCACGCCTGTAATTCTAGCACTTTGGGAGACCGAGGCAGGCGGATCACGAGGTCAAGAGATCAAGACCATCCTGGCTAACACGGTGAAACCCTGTCTCTACTAAAAATACAAAAAATTAGCCGGGCATGGTGGCGGATGCCTGTAGTCCCAGCTACTCGGGAGGCTGAGGCAGGAGAATGGCGTGAACCCGGGAGGTGTAGGTTGCAGTGAGCTGAGACTGCGCCAGTGCACTCCAGCCTGGGCGACAGAGCAAGACTCTGTCTCAAAAAAAAAAAAAAAAAAAAAAGAATAAATATATGTTACTGGGACAAAGATTTGTAAAAGGTGCTGGGTATACTGCCTAGTTATCTGGAAAAATATAAAATGAGATCCAATCTGTACACCATACACAGGAATCAACTCTAAATGGATCAAGGATCCAAGTGTAATACATGAAACTATACAGATATTAAAAAAGGCTGGGTGCAGTGGCTCACTCCTGTAATCCCAACACTTTGGGAGGCTGAGATGGGTGGAGTGCTTGAGCCAGGAGTTCAAGACCAACCTGGGCAGCATGGCAAAACCCTGCCTCTACTGAAAATACACACACACAAAAATAGCCGGGAGTGGTGGCACACACCTGTGGTCCCAGCTACTTGGGAAGCTGAGGTGGGAAGATCATTTGAGCCTGGAGGGTGGAGGTTGCAGTGAACTGAGATCACGCCACTGCACTCCAGCCTGGGTGACAGAGTGAGACCCTGTCTCAAAAAAAGAAAAAAAAAGAAAATATGAACAAATTCCCTTTTACCCTTGGTGTAGGGAAAGGCTCTTTAATCATGACTCAAAAGCTAGAGGCAATAAAAGAAAAAAATGGATAAACTTGACTACCTTTAAAAATTCCATGGCAAAAAGCCTCATCATAATCAACATGGAAAAACAACTGAGAAACTGGAAGCAAATATGTGCAATATGCATCACAGATAAAGGGGCTAAAATTGTGACTATACAAATAATGCTTCAAAATTGATGGGCATAGGTCCCCAAAACTCAATAGAAAAATGGAGAAATACATGAACAGACAATTATCTATCATCGATAAATAGCTCCTTAACCTTGTAACCTCACATATAATTAGGTAAATGCAAATTAAACCAACACCAGGATATCATTTCCCCCTATCAGATCAGCAAAAATTAAAAAGTACGGCAATACATTCTGTTGGCAAGTCCATAGTTACATAAATAAATAATTGAATTCATACATAGGGAGAAGGGAAAGCACTGTCTCCCAGTACAATGCCAATTAATAAATGTAGAAGGAATGATGGAAATAGAAAATCACCATTTGACAAATATCACAGTAATAATTGTGTTAGGCAAGAATCATCAAAGGATTAGTGGGCAAAGTATGATGAGAAACAAGATATTCATATAGTCTCAAACTATCTCTCCACAAACTATAAACTAATTTGGAAAAGAAAAGGAGTAAATTTACAGTGGAGCAACCCAACAGACACCCCTTAACCAAGTGGTCAAAGTTAACATAACCAGTAATTAGACATATACATTGTGTGTCTCCTAATAGGATGCAGAGAAAAGGGCCTTGCATTAATTCTGTGGTTTTCTTTTCCCAAATGCATAACCTGTACTTAGTCATAAGAAAACATGAGACAAACCTAAATTGAGAGACATTCTGCAGAATAACTAGCCGTTACTTTTCAAAAGTGTCCAGGTCATGAGAAACAAAGACAGACCGAGAAGCTGTACCAGACTGCAGGAGACTGAGGAACTATAACAACTAAATACACTGTGGGATCCTGGATTGGATCTTAGACCAGAAAAAGAGCAGCAGTGAGCCAACTGACAACTTCTGCATAAAGCCTCTAGATTAGTCAATAGTATCATATTGATGTTAATTTCCTGGGTTTGATTTATATAAGATGTTAACATTTGGGAAGCTGGTAGGGGGCAGATATTTGAATTCTTTGTACTGTTTTTGCAAGTTTTTTATAAGTCAGAAATTATTTCCAAATCAAAAGTTAAAATATGAAAAAAGAATAAACACATATTGCTTATATAATCAGAAAAAAAACACAAAAAACTAGTTTTATTGTGAAAATAAGCCAAAATAAAAATAAACTCCCAAAATTCAAGTGAAATTTCCTTTCCCTTTACCCTCATCCACAGCTCCATTCCACAGGGGTAACCACTGTTACCATTTTCTTGTTTATCCACCCAGGACTTTTTGCTAGGTGGATAAACACCCAGTGTGTGTGTGTGTGTGTGTGTGTGTCTGAAAGGGATACACACACACACACAGACACACACACACACCCCACAGATGAGATTGAGGCAGGAGAATAACCTTTGGAGGCAGGCAGGGAACCTAAGGCTGTTTCACACTGACTTCCTAGAACTAAATTGAAAGGGCCGGGCACGGTGGCTCATCACGCTTGTAATCCCAGGACTTTGGGAGGCCGAGGCGGGCAGATCACGAGGTCAGGAGATCGAGACCACGGTGAAACC
>NW_026652282.1:100651999-100660533 GCF_009828535.3 Hylobates moloch | reverse complement strand
AAAAAAAAAAAAAAAGAGAGAGAGAGGTTTTTTTAAGAAAAATATATAGTGTGTCAGATGGATAGTGGCAAATTCTATAGAGAACAAGAAAGCAGGGAAGGGGGACAGGATGTACCAAGGTGGGGGTTACAATTTTAAACAGAGTATTCAGGCCTCACTGGGAAGAAGACATTTGAGCACATCTCTGAAGGAGGTGAAGAAGTAGCCATTCAGATGGCTATGGAAAAGCATTCCACGCAGAAGAGACACCAAGTGCAGAGGCCTGAGGTGGGGAGTGCCTGGTTTGTTCATGGATCAGCAGAAAGGCCAGTGTGACTGAAGTGGAGTGAACATAGGGGAGAGTAGTGGCGAGGAGTCAGAGAGATAATGTGGGGACAGTGGGGGGATGAGGGAAAGATTGCGTAGGGCCTTGCAGAGCAGTATTAGGATTTTGGATTTTACTTTGAGATGTAGAGTCATCGGAAGGTTCCGAACAGTGAAGTGACACCATCTGACTTTCATGCTAAAAGGATCAATTGGCCGTATGTGGTGGTTCACGCCCGTAATCCCAGCACTTTGGGCCGAAGTGGGAGAATCACGAGATCAGGAGTTCGAGACCAGCCTGGCCAACATGGTGAAACCCCATCTCTACTAAAAATACAAAAAGTAGCTGGGCGTGGTGGTGGGTGCCTGTAATCCCAGATACTCGGGAGGCTGAGGCAGAATTGCTTTCAGGAGGTGGAGGTTGCAGTGAGCCAAGATCATGCTACTGCACTCCAGCCTGGGCCACAGAGCAAGACTCTCAGCCTGGGCCACAGAGCAAGACTCTGTCTTGATTAAATAAAAAAATTAAAAGGATCAATCACTCTAACTGCAGAATTGAGAATAAAGTGTAAGAGAGCAATGGTGAAGCAGAAAGACCCATTAAGAGATAATCTCAATAGTGCAGGTGAGGGATGATAGTTTTTTAAAGAGAAAAAGGGGTATCAAGCATGACTACAAGATTTTTGGCCTGAGTTACCAAAAGAATGAAGTTTCGGCTGGATGCGGTGGCTCACGCCTGTAATCCCAGCACTTTGGGAGGCCGAGGTGGGTGGATCACCTGAGGTCAGGAGTTCGAGACCAGCCTGGTCAACATGGTGAAACCCTGTCTCTACTAATAATACAAAAATTAGTCAGGCGTGGTGGTGTGCACCTGTAGTCCCAGCTACTCAGGAGGCTGAGGCACAAGAATTGCTTGAGCCCAGCAGGGCAGAGTTTGCAGTGAGCCAAGATCGCAACACTGTACTCCAGCCTGGGTGACAGAGTAAGACTATGCCTCAAAAAAAAAAAAGAAGTTTCCATTTGCCAAGATGGGGAAGGCTAGGTAGGGACAGATTTGGTGGGGTAGATCAGGGGTCTCATTTGAGACACTTTATGATTGAGATGCATATGAAATATCTAAGTGGAGCTATTAAGGGGGCCTCTGGACATGGGAGTCCAGAGTTCAGGGGAGAAGTCCAAACTAGAGATACTGTATCTCTAATCTGTAATCTCTCTTATCTGTAGGAGATCTGTTCCAAGATCCCCGATGGATGCCTTAAAACATGGATAGTATTGAACCCAATATATACACTGTTTTTTTTTTTTCACCTGATAACCAAGAGAGCCACTAAGAGACCAACAGGCAGGTATCATGGACAACTTGGGTACAATGGACAGAGGGATGATTCACATCCCAGATGGGACAAAGCAAGATTTCATCACACTACTCAGAATGGTGCATAATTTAAAACTTATGAATTGTTTATTTCTGGAATTTTCCATTTAATATTTGCAAAGTGTAGTTGACCACAGGTAACTGAAACTGAGGAGCATGAAACTTCATATGACGGAATACTACAGTATATATTTGGGAGTCATCGGGACATAGATGACATTTAAACCCATGAGACTAAATGAGATCAGCATGGAAATCAGTTTAAATGGAGAAAATGCTCAAAGAGTGAGCCTAGAGCACTCGAATATTTCAGAGGTCATGGAGATGAGGAAGAACCAACAAAGGAGACCAAGAAGGAGTGACGGTAGTTATTAAGAGTCAGCCTTCTGAGCCTGCTTGCTGCAGGGTATCCTGATAAAGCTGAATTTCTGGATCTGCAGAGCTAAGAAATCAACAGCAGGGACCCTCACCAAGGTACTGCTGTCCGGTGAAGTCTAGCTAAGTAGTCAGTCAGCGTTTTCCATTGACATCTTTTAAATACAACAAAATCTCATGCAAATTATATGCAAAAACAACAGGATGGCAATATTGTGGTAGATATGGCTAGTCTCTTGTTTAGGGACAGACATTAAATGCTAGAGCCATGCATGCCACACTGGCAGGAGGAGCTCCACCCTGTGACCCTCCAACCAGGCCCTCAGGCCAACCTTGGAGAACACCCAGCAGAGACACTGAAAACCACTCCCAGTGAGGCAGGAGAATAGGGACTGGAGTTAAGGACCCTAAGGCCATTTCACGCTGACTTCCTGGAACTAAATTGAAAGGAAAACCCTAACTTTCCATGCCTAAGTAACAAAAGGACCAGAGACTACTCCCTTTCCAAACCCCCACCTTTTCTGGATGGCAGATGGGAAATTGAAAGTACCTCTCATTGGTTGCAAAAAGCAAAGGAGTGTAACTTTGCAAAGGAGTGTAACTTTGTAACTTCACTTTAGCCTCTGATTGGTTGCACCAATCAGATGTTTGCATAGGAGTGTGACCTTTGTAACTTCACTTCAGCCTCTGATTGTGGGCCACCACTTCATTTACATGGGGTGAACACCAAGTGGCCAATGGGAACTCACTGGGGGTTATCTGGACCCAGGAAGATTCTGTATCCCGGGATCTTGAGCCGCTGCTCTGCCTCTCCCACACAGTGGAGTGCACTTTCATTTTCAATAAATCCCTGCTTTCATTCTTTCGTTGCTTCATTCTTTCCTTGCTTTGCTGTGCATTTTGTCCAATTATTTGTTCAAAACTTCAAGAATCTGGACAGCTTGCAGTCAAGACCTTCTACCGGCCGGGCGCGGTGGCTCACGCTTGTAATCCCAGCACTTTGGGAGGCCAAGGCGAGCGGATCACAAGGTCAGGAGATCGAGACCACGGTGAAACCCCATCTCTACTAAAAATACAAAAAAATTAGCCGGGCGTGGTGGCGGGCGCCTGTAGTCCCAGCTACTCGGAGAGGCTGAGGCAGGCAGGAGAATGGCGTGAACCCGGGAGGCGGAAAAAAAAAAAAAGCCCGAGCTCGCGCCAGCCCTACCGACCGGGGGCCAAAGAGCGACACCGCCACAAAAAAAAAAAAAAAAAAAGACCTTCTACCGATAACACCAGTGCCCCAATAGCAAAAGGCTACTGGCTCACTGCACCCCCTTTCATTGATGCTGCCAATACCAACTGACCTAGAAGTAAAAGAACACTTTACACTCCAACAGCTGGACCTTATCAGCAGGTTAGGTTAAGAGAGATTTAAGTTAAGGTTAGCACTCCAAGTTTATGATGGGTTAAATCCCAAAGCCTCAAATCTCTCAAGATATTCTTCCCCCATCCCTGCTGTAATTGAAACCTTGGCTGTCTGCTGACCCTTTTCAAGTGCAAGCTGTTTATTTTCTCATCCCCCCCCCACAGCTAAATGCCTCAGGGAGTGCCAGGAGGTGGAGCTTGAGCTCTCCTTGCTCCCCAAGACCACTTTCTGATCTTTATTCCTCCTCCGTCCTGAGAAATCTCTAGCTCTTCCTTGGCTCATGCTATCCACTTGTATCATCCTCTCCCATTCCTGGTGGCAGTCTTCTATCACCTTCCCAGTCACTACCCTCATTTGTGAAGAATTTAGTTCTGTACTCACAGTCTCTCTGTCCTCTTTGTCCCAACTTCCCCTGTCATTCTCAGTGATTTCAACATTCACGTGGCCAATAACCCAGCATGCACACCTCATGTTTCCTTGATCTGCCCATTGCAAATAACTACTGCCATTTTGGGACATACTTCACAACCCAGAGCAGCAAGATGGGGCCTTGTATCCTGAAGGTTCATATACTTCAATGCATTTTTTTCATTGCTACACCAGCACGTGGTTTATAAAAGTTGACAACTCTTTAGAACAGGAAATAGGTAAAAGTGTGTATTGTTTTTATTGGAAGTTGGGCCTGTGCTTCATTCTTTCTGTTTTGTTTTCTGTTAAACTCACCGTGGGTCAGTGATTACAAATGGGATTTTATTTTATTTTTATTTTTTAGAGATGAGGTCTTGCTCTGTCACTCAGGTTGGAGAGCATAGCTCACTAGGGCCTCGAACTCCTGGGATCAAGGGAGTCTCCCACCTCAGCCTCCACAATAGCTAGGACTACAGGTGCATACTATCACACTCAGCAAATTTTTAAAATTTTTTGTAAAGACGACATCTCACTATGTGGCCCAGGCTGGTCTCAAATTCCTGGCCTCAAGTGATCCTCCCTCTTTGGCCTCCCAAAGTGCTGGGATCATAGGCTGAGTCACCATGCCCAGCCTATAAATAGGATTTTTAAATGTCACAGTAGATGAAGATAAACCCCTAACGATCCAAAGATACATATGCACAAGGTCATTCATCACAACATTGCTTAAAATTGCAAAATACTGGGAATAATATAAATGTCCATACATAGGTTTATAGTTGAATAAGCTATGGTACATCCATACAATAGAATACTATGTGGTTGTAAAAAAAAAAAGTGAGAAAAGTCTCTACAAACTGAAGTGGAGTGACTTCTAAAATAAAGTTACAGTGAAAAAGCAAAGTGCCAAATATATGTCTATAGAATGCTACCTTTTAGGTAGTAAATAAAAGGAAGCATTTTCATACAAACACTTGTACATGAATGTTCACAGCAGCATTATTCATAATAGCCAAAAACCAGAATCAGACCATCAACGGATGAAGGGATGCTATCATTTGAATGTGTCCCCTCCAAAATAAAGGTGTTGCCAATGTGATGGCATCAAGAGGTGGTGCCTTTAACAGGTGATTAAGCCATTAGGGCTTCTCCTTCATTAAAGGGACTAAGGCCCTTATAAAAGAGGCTTCATGTAGCATTTGGTTAGTTCGCTATTCCACCTTTTGCCATGGGGTGGTGCAGCAAGAAGGACTCACCATAGCAGATGCCAGCACCTTGGTTATGGACTTTCCAGCCTCCAGATCTGTAAGCAATAAATTTTTGTTCTTTATAAATTACCCAGTCTTGGCCGGGCACGGTGGCTCACGCCTATAATCCCAGCACTTTGGGAGGCCGAGGCAGGTGGATCACGAGGTCAGGAGTTCGAGACCAGCCTGACCAACATGGTAAAACCCCGTCTCTACTAAAAATACAAAAAAATTTGCTGGGCGTGGTGGTGGGCACCTGTAATCTCAGCTACTCAGGAGGCTGAGGCAGGAGAATTGCTTGAACCCGGGAGGTGGAGGTTGCAGTGAGCCGAGATCACACCACTGCACTCCAGCCTGGGCGACAGAGCAAGACTCTGTCTCAAAAATAAATAAATAAATAAATAAATAAATAAATTACCTAGTCTCAGGTATTTTGTTGTAGCAGCACAAACTAAAACAATGGATAAACAAATTGTGGTACATCCATACTATGGAATACTACCCAGCAATCAAAAGGAAGAAACTATTGATGAACACAACATGGATAAATCTCAAAGGTATTGCGCTGAGTGGAAGAAGCCAGTCTCAAAAGGTTACATGCTATATGCTTCCATTTATATGACATTCTCAAAAGGCAACACAATAGAGATAGAGAACAAATCTGTGGTTGCCCAGGTGGGGGTTGGGGAGGCCTTGACTACAAAAGGGCAGCACATGAGAAGTTGGGAACAGCTCTGGATCCTTATTGTGGTAGTGGTCACACCAGTCTATACATGTGCTCAAATTCCTAGGACTCTACACCAAAACATTATGTGATTATGCTGCATATCAATTACAAAAAGTATAGTGGTGGAATTTGTGGTAAAAATGTTATGACTTTAATTGTAGGTCTTCAGATAGTTATTAGAGATGTATCACTCCAACACTTGGACCATCTACTGGTATAAAAAAAAATACTGGCCAGGCACGGTGGCTCACACCTGTAATCCCAGCACTTTGGGAGGCTGAGGTGGGCAGATCACCTGAGGTCAGGAGTTCGAGACCAGCCTGACCAACATGGAGAAACCCCATCTCACTAAAAAAAAAAAAATTATCCAGGTGTGGTGGTGCATGCCTGTAATCCCAGCTACTCAGGAGGCTGAGGCAGGAGAATAGCTTGAACCCAGGAGGCAGAGGTCGCAGTGAGTCAAGGTCGGAAACTCCGTCTCAAAAAAAAAAAAAAATACCAGCAGTGCCAGGCACAGTGGCTCATGCCTGTAATCCCAACATTTTGGGAGGCCAAGGCAGGAGGAAGATTGCTTGAGCCCAGGAGTTCAAGACCAGCCTGGGCAATACAGTGAGACCTCATCTCTACGAAAAAATTTTGAAAATTAGCTGGACGTGGTGGTATATGCCTGTAGCCCTAGCTACTGCAGAGGCTGAGGTGGGGGTATCACTTAAACCCAGGAGTTGGAGATTGCAGTGAGTTACAATCATGCCACTGCACTCCCACCTGGGTGACAGAGCGAGACCCTGTCTCTGAAAACAAAAACAAAAACAAAAACAAAAAAGCAAAAACAAAACAGCAGCAAAGAAACTAAAAGTATCATGCAACTCCCATGAAAAATAACTGAAATTTGGATTACCATGACCTGGTGTATTGGTCCATTTTCACACTACTGATAAAGACATACCTGAGACGGGGCAACTTAGAAAAGAAAGAGGTTTAGTAGACTGACAATTCCATGTGGCTGGGGAGGCCTCACGATCATGTCGGAAGGCAAGGAGGAGCAAGTCACTTCTTACATGGATGGCAGCAGGCAAAGAGAGAGCTTGTGCAGGGAAACTCCCATTTTTAAAACCATCAGATCTCATGAGACTTATCCACTGTCACAAGAACAGCACAGGAAAGAGCCACTCCCATGATTGAATTACATTCTAGTGGGTTCCTCCCACAACATGAGAGAATTGTCGGAGTTACAATTCAAGATGAGATTTGGGTGGGAACACAGCCAAACCGTATCACCTGGTAATGAGAGAAAATTAAACTCCATTATGTGACATATGTATCCTTTGCACAGTTCCTGATATAGAGTAAGTATTCAATAAACATTTGCAGAATGAATAAATGAATAAATGAGTGAATGAGTGAGCGAGTAAATGAAAAGGCTCATATATTTTGATACAAAATCTTCCTGCTTCAAATGTCATCAAAAATTTTGAAGCAGAATGGAAGGACATTTCATCATCACCTAAAGCTAAACACAACAGGCCAAAGGCAAAAGCTGTGGAAACCACATTTTATAAGGTTGTACTGAATTGCAAAGGTTAGGCCTACTGAATTCATTGTTCACACACTTACCAAAACTGCTGCCAAAGACATAGTGAAAATGATGACTGGGAACAAAGCAAGTGTATTTGTCAAATATCACAGTTCTTTTTAAAATTACAGATGTGGCTGGAAACTTAAAATAGCAAATATCCAACTTCTGAGGAGGTTGATATTATTTGCTGCAAATTGATGAGTCTACTGATCTTGTGAATTTAGCCAATATTTTGGTATTTATCATATTTAACTTAAGCCATTTCATGAAGACATCATGTTCTGCCAATCTTTTGCAACTTGTACAACTGAAGAAGAGATTTCCTTCTCTTCCTCCCTTCCTTCCTTCCTTCCTTCCCTCCCTCCTTCCTTCTTTTCATCTAACTAATGATTGCTGGGCACCAATGTGCCAGCCACCATTACAGGTAACAAGGACACTGCTGTGAACAAGAGACAAGATCCCTTCCCTCATGGATCTTACATTCTGGTAGGTGGAAACAGACAATAAAATGACAGGAAAGAAAAACAGCAGACAAGGATAAATGCTATACAGAGAATTGAAATGGGGCAATGTGGTAGAGTGAATGAGGGCCCTGTAGATTGGACAGTCAGGCAAAGCCCTCTAAGAGGAGGTAACATTTAAGTTGAGCTCTGAACAACAAAAAGAAATCAACTCTGCAAACTGGGGAAAGAACATTCCAATCAGAGGAAGCAGCTAGAGCAGTGGTTCTCAACAAGAATAGCACCACCTCTAGTAAGCATTTTGGAAATTTGCAGGGAAGAGTACCACAGCGATTGGGGTATTCTGCTGGCATTTGCTGGAGAAAGGCCAGGGAAGCTGCACATCAGTAATGCACAAGACAGTCCTGCATCCTTCATGGCTCTCAAAGATCCCATCAGACATTCATGCAGGTGGAGAACCTGTTTACAATTATCTGTGTCGAGAACTTAACTTTGCTTTACTCCTAAAGACAAAACATTTTTTGCACAGTATTTTTGTACATGGCATTTTCCAGGATCGCAAGTACCATGTAAATAGAAGGAAGGTTGTATCTTGTTTGTTTCTTTCAGAACTTCATCAAGAGTTGCTTAACATTAAAAAAAAAAAAAAAAAAA
>NW_026652282.1:100641090-100651989 GCF_009828535.3 Hylobates moloch | reverse complement strand
GAGGCTGAGGCAGGAGAATGGCGTGAACCCGGGAGGCAGAGCTTGCAGTGAGCCGAGATCGCGCCACTGTACTCCAGCCTGGGTGACAGAGCAAGACTCTGTCTCAAAAAAAAAAAAAAAAAAAAGAACTAAATTGAAAGGAAAACCCTAACTTTCCATGCCTAAGTAACAAAAGGACCAGAGGCTACTACCTTTGCAAACCGCCACCTTTTCTGCACCACAGATGGGAAATTGAAAGTACCTCTGATTGGTTGCTTTTTGCACAGGAGGGCAACTTTGCAACTTCACTTCAGCCCCTGATTGGTTGCTGCAACCAATACTAATTGGGTGTAACTTTATAACTTCACTTCAGCCTCTGATTGGAATCAGACTGATTGCGGGCCACCACTTCATTTACATGAGGTGAGCACCAAGTGGCCAATGGGAAACTCTAGGGGGTACTTGGACCCCAGAAAATTCTGTATCCAGGGCTCTTGAGCCTCTACTCAGCCTGCTCCCACACTGTGGAGTGTACTTTCGTTTTCAATAAATCTCTGCTTTTGTTGCTTCATTTTTTCCTTGCTTTGTTTATGCGTTTTGTCCAATTCTTTGTTCAAAATGCCAAGAACCTGGACACCCTCCACTGGTAACAAGATGACATTCATTCATACTATTCTGCTTCTATTTTCTTCATAAAACAGTATATTTTGGCTACTTATCAGTGCACATCCACATACATGCACCTCTTTCTTTCTTTTTTTTGGTTTAATCTTTATCAGTCGGCCAGTCCCTGTTAGTTGTCATTTCGATTGGCTCCTGTTTTTCATTATTACAAGAAATGCTGCAGTGAACACGCTTGTTGATGTATGTTTGTGCATATGTGCAAGGGTATTTCAGGAAGGAAATTCTTTTTCACTTGGGGTTGGAATCACCTTTCTGCTTTGTATTCTGGCTGGACGGGAAACAAATCTGCATTAGACCACGGTGGAGTCTGGTCCTCTGTGGGAAAATAAGCTTAACATGGAAAGCAGTGGAGCCCTGGTCCCCTGCTCCATACTGGAGTACACATTCTCGTGGCCAGAATACTGTGTCTTTACCCTGAAGAGGAAGATAAATTTTTACTGCCCAGCTCTGCATTTTCAATATATCATTTACAGTCACTCCACACTTCTGTCAGTTGAACTTTAATTTTATTTAACAAACACTTCTAATATGGTTAACGTGTGCTGGTCACTGAAATATTTTGCAAGTGTTAACTCATTTCATCCTCATAACAGTCTTATGTGCTAGGTACTATCATTATCCTCATTTTTCAAATGAGGAGACTGAGGCACCAGGATGTTAAGTAACACACCCAAAGATACACAATAGCTCCAATGTCATCTCGCTGTTCTTCCTTTACCAGTCATTTTCTTCTAGTATACATATCACAAAGTAGAGGGTTAGGCCCGTGTCCCTCCCTGAGCCATTCATCTGGCAGCTACTCTTCTCTGCTGTTCCATGGACCAACACTCAATTTTCTGCTGATCTCCTCCAGAAATCCAGCACTCAAGTCCCCTTCTAAGAAGGATAAACAGACACTGGTGAGTGAATGAGGGGACACCATACATTCCTATACTGTCCTCTCATTGATACTTCCCAACATCACCACCAGGGTTGTACAGATTTTGCAGCAGGCCTGTGAATAACTGAAAGGAATTTCGAGTATGGGGACTTCTAAAAAATAATCTACTGCCCATGTCCATGTCTGTAGACCAAGAGAAAATCACCAGAGAGGCCCATCACAGAGAGAACCTTCATGTCCTTCTTCCTTGAATTCAGCTTCACTTTTTTCCTCTTCTTTCAACCCATCAAATGAAGCTCCACCCACCCCCTACTCACAGGGCTTGGTCTTGCCCCAGGTCCCATCTCTATCTCCCCTAGAAGCCCATTGGCCCACATCTTAGTTATTCAGCCTGGCATATGGCTCTGAGCCTTCCAAATGGACAGGTTAGGGTAGGCTCTGGCATTCCAGGTGTCATCGCTTTCCAAAGGTCCCCATCAGTAGGGGTCACAGAGAGATAAATGCTTTTTTGTTTTTCCTGATATCCTGTGGGTGACGGTTGGATGAAACACATATGCACGTCTATCTCTTCAGGCTAAACAACAGATTCTCGAGAGAATGCCGTCTAAATCCAAATGGAAGAAAAGAAAACTTCTCCCAACTTTCCCAGCTCGCAAGGGCGATGGTGCCTCACATGATTATGCAGAGCAGTGCCCCTTTCCCTTCTCATTTTCAAGGAATGAGAAATAGACTCAGAATGGAATAATAATCACTAAGATTTAGTAAACATTTACTGTAGGTGAGGTTGTGGATGGTCTCATTTAAGCCTCATAACAGTCCCGTGATGTTACAGGGAGTATAACTATCATCTTAAAGATGAGGAAACTGAGGCACAGTATATCAGAAAGGTCATACAGCTGGTAAGTGGGACAGCAGGGATTTACAGTTGGCAGCCAAGTGTCCAGAGCCTGTGTACTTTCTGTAACACCATACAGCTTCCTTATAGTTCAAACTGTAAGTGGTAGAGGTGAGATTTGAACCCAGATCATTTGACTCAGGATCCTGAGCTCCCAGCACCTTAAGGCTCCTGCAAGGACAGCTACTTACATACACAAAGAACTGGCTTTGGGATGACTGAATGGTATTGCTTTAAATTGCCAGATGAGGCCCTTCCCTCTCACTGTTCTGTCAGCAGAAAAAAAGGCAATATAAATGTTTATGCTCCTCTAGTACAAGCAAACCCCTAGGGATCCTTTCATGATGGACACACTTTTGAAATCATCTAGATTTAGAGCAGATGAAAGACTGCTGGGATTTCTGTTGTTTTGCTTGGTTTGGTTTTAGCATTTCTTCCTGCGGCTCTAAGCAGAGGATCTGGAATTTGTCTTGGGTCAAACCTGCCCTTTCTCTGGGAGAGACCGCTTCATTAAGGCCTCTTAGTAAGTTACCTATCTGCCAGTGTTCCTCAAAGGTGGTGGAAAATGGGAAGGCAGATGCTGTAGACTGGAGTTTTATGTATTCTATTAAAAAACGGTAAAGGTGGTCTTCACTGGGTTTTGCTTCAACTGGCTCAATCTCGGAATGAAGTACAAAGAACACAGTGTTTGGCCAAGGCAGAGGGATGTGAAGGCCCCTCTCAATAGAGGTTGGCCATCTATTTGGGGGTGACTTGATCAGCCTAAGAAAGAGCAGGATTGGACATGTCCCCTCCTGCCTTTCACTTCCTCCCTGCTAAATGGGGTGAGGTAAGATCAGTACTGGAGGTAGTGTCTTGCTCCAAAATTTCCCGTATTGTGTCTTTTGGGTTTCTTATTGTGCAACACTGGATCCTATGGGTATAAAGTACACAGTGAGGTGCTGGGTGGAGTTGAGGCCAGCTGAGTCTGGTGAGGAATGGTGAAAGATGAGGTGGGTATACATGAAAAAGGGGAAGCTGGAGGCAAAGGTGACAGGGTTCCTAATCTCCAGATATGTAACTGGGCCCTGGGAGTGGTCCTTCGGTATATAATAGCAGCAGGTAGAGCAGACACTGTAGTAAGAGAGCTTGATGAAATATTTGGAAAATGCAGATGTCCCTTTGGCCTTCCTGGGGGAATCTAGAATGCTTCCAGTTAGTGACAAGACTCTTATTGTTGAATCCCCATATGCCTGCTGGGTACAATTGTTCACTGTACAAGGGAATCTGGTTGAGAGTGTCAGTAAGGATTGAAATCCAGCCTACTCACCAATTCATGCAACCTGGTGCAGAGGTGTGCATCTGGAGAGCCTTTTTCAAATTTGCACGCAGGCACCTCATGGCCTATGGGCAGCCATGACCCTCACATCCAGTACAGTGTCTGGTGCATAATAGATAATTGACATCTGTTGACCAAAAGCAAAAGATGGTGATGCAGCTGGCTGGTATGAGAAAGAAAGCTACAATGACTATGAAAAGGGGTGCTCTAATAGAAGGGTGCAGAGTGTGGTAAGCAAATTTAGCATTTGGGAGGTGTGTGGCCCAGTTATCTTATTTGTTGAAGGTGAATGACAACCAGAAGTCTCCTCCAAAATCTATCTGGCTGTTGTTCAGTTTGATTGTTGTGGGCAATGGACAAGTGGATGTGGACATGGTGGATCAGAAGTGTGCTCTATAGAAACTTTGCACAAATTGGGCTCCCCAGTCAGATGTTACAGGGTAGGCTGTCTTAGAGGTGGAACAATTATGTCTCTGAAGAATAAGGTAGAGATAACTGGGGCAGAAAGTGGTCCAGCTGAAGAGAGAAAGTGGGCTGTTCTCATGAAGGTGTTGACTTCAATGATTATTGTGCTATGACCACAGTTGGCAGAGAGTTGGTGAGGAATGTAAGGAATGTCTCCTAGGAACGCTTGGTGATTGAGGGAGGGTGGGGTAGCTCTGTTGAGCTTCTTTAGCCTTTTTTGTTTTCCTGTGGCCAAAAACATGCCTCAGTGTAGTACAGGATGTTGAGTAAGTCAAGGTGCTTCATGCTGTGTGTTTCAAAAGAGCATTGGTAACAAGTACAATAGCATCGTAGCACACACTTAGGACCTACATATGGGGCTTTGCTGTCAGGTATGAACAGGCAGTTCTGCCTATGTAGTAGGTCTCCCTTCACTATGTGTCTCTGGAGACCCCCGCCTTGAGATGAGCCTGGATCTCTTCGTGGTGCTGCTGGACACAGATTAGGGAATCATAGGGAAAGAAAGTGCTACTTGAACATTTTCCAACAAGTCACTTTGCAGCATGTCTTCCTTGTTCTGGGAACAATCACTTGGAAAGGCTCTCTGGGTAAATCTGAGGCAGGTAGGTAATTATTGCTTTGGGCTAAGGGTGTAACAAGATCTTTTGTGGTTTGACAAAGGCTGCCTCTCCGCAAATTCCTTGGTTTGTTGAGCTGGTTGCTGGGGAGGAAGTATGTAAATTTGCATAGGGGCCACGGAGCCTCCTTGGAAGAAAGGGATTATGAAACCCCGTCTCTACTAAAAATACAAAAAAATCAGCCGGGTGTGGTGGTGCATGCCTGTAATCCCAGCTACTCGGGAGGCTGAGGCAGGAGAATCACTTGAACCCAGGAGGCAGAGGTTGTGGTGAGCCAAGATTGTGCCATTGCACTCTAGCTTAGGCAACAAGAGCAAAACTCTGTCTCAAAAAAAAAAAAAAATCCTATACGTTTCTCATATAAAAAAGTATTTTAGCTCAAATTTTACTTCTTCAGAGAGGCCTTCCCTGATCACTCAAGTTATTATCACTTTATTTTGTTTTATAATTTTCGTTGCACTTAATATTTGTACCTATCTTTTTGGGGAAATGATTTACTTATTTATTGTATACCTTTGCCCACTAGAATATGAGTTCCTTGAGGGCAGGAATATTCTCTGCCTTGTCTTTCCAGTATCGCTGTGCTTTGAATCATGCCTGGTACAATAGTAATGTTCTATAAGTATTTGCTGAAGGAATGAATGACTGAATGGAATAGCTATGTGGGAGGTTACAAAATTAAAAGTACAAAGATTCTTCCTGCTCTTACCCTCAGTCTTGCTAATCAGAGTATCACTTGATACCTTTGAGCCTCTTTTGACCATTTCTGGGATTTTTTTCTTCTGTTGGTTATTTCCATAATTCTTAATAAGATGCTTTTACTTTGAAATCTTGATTTATTTCCTTTAAGCAGTATTGACTTTCCTCTTTCCTTTTCTCTTTTTTGTTAGCTCCTCAATTGTTTACCATTAACACTTTGCATAATGTACTTAAGCTTCCATTTATACTTACTTCTTGAGGCTTACTTTGTCAAATGAAGAAATTACTCCCCACTCCTCCTGGTTATTTGAGTACTTTAACATTGTTAAAGTTTAAACCATTTTCATATTTACATTCCATTCTATAACTATATTTGTCTTTCATGCTTTGTCTATAGGTTGATTCTGAAAGCCAATAAACATCACTTACAAAATTATAATTTTGTAAATGTTATTAGTTGCAGAAAACAGAATGTGTGATTTGATCACTGGAGGAGATGTAATCCTGTATCCCTATACCTAGGCCACTTGAAGGGAAATAGTACAAATTTCCAGTTCAAATGGTTTTTCTTTTCTTACACTCCAATTGCTGAGTTATGCCACATTTTAGATTGTTTGATATATGGATCATGACTTTTTGAGAAAGTTTTCCCTTCTTAAAATTTCTAATTATTTTTTGGCAGAAGATATAGGTGCCTTTGTCATCATATTACTGATACCTTCCAGTTGTTCACATAGACGACTTGCTAAATGCTCTAACATATACCCACTCTTTCTATGCCTCCCTCCTTCACAGCTACCATTTTAGGATTTTTTTTTTCATTGCATTCCTAGGTTATCATTTCTGTTTCTTACATCCCAGTTCTTTCTCTTTCTTGGATCTCTTTTTTTTTTTATTGTTAGAGTACATCCTCAAGTAATTTTTTTCAGAGAAGAGGGCTGGGGGTAAAATTTCTGAGTTCTCTCATGCCTAAACATCTCTTTTTATTTTTATTCTTATATTTGACTAATATAGAATTCTGGGTTCAAAGTCATTTTCCCTCAAAATCACAGGTATTACTTTGTTTTGCTTTGCTTTGTTTGCATCTATTGCTGCTAATGAAGATTTCCATTTCTTTGTACATATTTTTTTCCCTTTTTCTAGAAGCCTTAAGTAGCATCCCTTTATTCTTGATATTTTAGAGTTTCATAAGGCTGTGTTTAGGTGTGAGGCTTTTTCTTTCATCCTAATTCCAACTCAGTGATCTTTCAAACTGAAATCTTTCTTCAGTTATGAGACATTTTTTTCTGTTTTTAAAATTACCTCTTTCCCTCTCTTGTTTTTGCTTTCTTTCTGGAATTTCATATAAATGGATGTTAGGCCTCCTACATGGGTATTTTATATATTTTTAAGCTTTTCTCTCAAATTTTGCTGTTGTTGAGGCTGGATCCAGACACACTAGCATGGAAGGCATGCTTTGGAAAGGAAGACTCAAGGTGTGATTTTAAACATTGGAAGCTAAAGCCTGAGTTATGTGAACCCCAAATATCTGAGACAGGTCTCAGTTAATTGAGAAAGTTTATTTTGCCAAGGTTGAGGACATGTGCCCATGACACAGCCTCAGGAGGTCCTGATGACATGTGCCCAAGGTGGTCAGAGCGCAGTTTGGTTTTATACATTTTAGGGAGGCATGAGACATCAATAACATATGTAGGATGAACATTGGTTTGGTCCAGAAAGGGGGGCGAGAATTGAAGCAAAGGTGGGACAACTTGAAGTGGTGAGGGGGCTTCCAGATCCTAGGTAGATAAGAGACAAATGGTTGCATTCTTTTGAGTTTCTGATTAGCCTCTCCAAAGGAGGCAATCAGATATGCATTTATCTCAGTGAGCAGAGGGGTGACTTTGAATAGAATGGGAGGCAGGTTTGCCCTAAGCAGTTCCCAGCTTGACTTCTCCCTTTAGCTTAGTGATTTTGGGGTCCCAAGATTTATTTCCTTTCACATTCCCCCCCTTTTCTTTTTAAAAATCTTTTGGAGAAAGCATTTCGGAAGAAAGTGAGTCTCTGGTCTCAGGTTTCGTCTGATCTCTCATGGATCGGTTGGTTTATTTCTAGGTGGTTAGGTCCTGAATTATTAGGAAAGTTCATTTTCAGCAGGTTGTGAAGTTTCACGTCCTATGAAGTGAAAATAGGGAGAAAAACAACAACAGGCTGGGCGTGGTAGCTCACGCCTGTAATCCCAGCACTTTGGGAGGCCGAGGGGGGCAGATCATCTGAGGTCAGGAGTTCAAGACCAGCCTGGACAACATGGTGAAACCCTGTCTCTATTAAAAACACAAAAAATTAGCCGGGCATGGTGGTGGGCACCTATAGTCCTAGTTACTCAGGAGGCTGAGGCAAGAGAATTGCTTGAACCCAGGTGCAGAGGCTGCAGTGAGCTGAGATCGTGCCACTGCACTCCAGTCTGGGCGGCAAAGTGAAACTCCGTCTCAAAAAAACAAAAACAAAACAAACAACAACAACAAACAAAAGAACAATCCTGGAAAATTGGTATAAGCCATATTACTCTGAAGTCCATAATCAGTAGGCAGATATGAAAGTGGTTTATGTATGTAAATGGGTTGCTGTTATTTTCTTCTAAAGTTTAAGTTGTCTGACTTTAGTTCACAGGGCTTTATGAAAGCACGCTTAGTTTTCAATGACTCCTAATTAGGAAAAATAGGGGAAAAAAGAAGGAAAAAAATGGAAAACATTATCTTGAAGACTTGTAACCAAGAAAAAATAGAATTTGGTCCAGACTGTAGAAAATAATAAAAACTGAAAAGGCCAGGCACGATGGCTCATGCCTGTAATCCCAGCACTTTGGGAAGCCGAGGCGGGCAGATCACGAGGTCAGGAGATCGAGACCATCCTGGCTAACATGGTGAAACCCCATCTCTACTAAAAATACAAAAAATTAGCTAGGCATGGTGGCGGGCTCCTGTAGTCCCAGCTACTCGGGAGGCTGAGGCAGGAGAATGTCATGAATCCGGGAGGCAGAGCTTGCAGACTCCAGCCTGGGTGACAGAGCAAGACTCCATCTCAAAAAAACAAAACAAAACAAAACAAAACTGAAAAACATTAGGCAAGGCTGGAATCCAACAACGGGTGTACTATAGTTTTTGAAACATAATTTTTCTCTCTCCAGTTTTCCATCTTTACTAAAGTCAAATCATGGTAGGACTGATTTGATTTATTATACTTGGCCTAATTATTTGTATACAGTGCAGCAAGAATTATTATTTTTTACACAGGCTTGTAAATTGGCGTTGATGGAACTTTGTTCCATAGAAAGAATCTCAGATAAGACTTTTTTAAAGCCAAGCCCAGCCATGGATTTGTACCATAGAAAGAATCTCAGATAAGACTTTTTTAAAGCCAAGCCCAGCCATGGATTTGTACCATCAAATACCTATGAGTTGGGGCCAGGCACAGTGGCTGATGCCTGTAATCCCAGCAATTTGGGGGGCCAATGCAGGTGGATCACTTGAGGTCAGGAGTTTGAGACCAGCCTGGCCAACATGGTGAAATGCTGTCTCTACAAAATACAAAAAAAATTAGCAGGGTGTTGTGGCACATGCCTGTAATTCCAGCTACTTGGGAAGCTGAGACAGGTGAATCACTTGGACCTGGGAAGCGGAGGTTGCAGTGAGCTGAGATCACACCACTGTACTCCAGCCTGGGCAACAGATCGAGACTATGCCAAAAAACAAACAAACAAAAAAACAACCCTATGAAGTGGGTGAATTCCTCCCCTCTTGAGGTTCCAAGATAAACTTAGGGCTCCTGCCCCTGTCAGAAAGTGGCATTCTTTACTTACCACAGGTCAGGAACCCTGTACAGGGACTGTGTAGACAAGATATAAAGCCAGTTTTCCCATGGAGCGTTTATTGGCTCCATAAGTCAAGTTTGAGTCCTTAAAGGAAAGCACACCATTCCAGTCAAAGCTTTGGTAGAATAACCAGTTTCTCAAATTGTGTCCTGTTATAAATGAAAACAGATTCTTATTGTACTTATGCATGTCAGTCCATGTAGTTAATTCCTGTTCTGCTTGATATTCACGAACATTTCAGTTCTCCATGAGTCCTGAAAGTTTTTCTTTTCTTCTGATGTCACAATCTCAAAAATTTTCAGAAACTTGTATTCAGGAGCACCTGTTAGAATTTTATAGCTGATTATAAAACTACCTTCTAAAGAGGACAAAAACAAGACAAAAATTGTCCATGGATGACAAAAGTTTTAGGGCAGCCATAGTCAAAGACACAATGGACAAGGAAATTTGTTGCCTCTGTGGTACACAATAATTTAAGAAAACAATTATAATTATTACTGATTATGTACAGTAAGTCATATCAGAATTATAGGACTTTCCCATAATTTTGGAACACATACCAATAACATATTTATATAGATACAGCTCAAAGAAAACCAAACACCATTTCACACTTGACAATGTTTCCTCTATGATGTTTATACGAAATAGGCCAAATTATGTCATTTTTGGACTCTAGGGAACCTAATATCTTAAAGGATTAATTAGATCAGAAAAAGACATAATTTATGATTTGATTTTGGAAGGTGTCAAATATCAAAGGTTTAAAACACTTGATATCACAGGTCATTGTAAAATAAGCCATTCATTTCACCAAACTGATAACTCAAGGATTTCAAAAAAAGACAAAAACCTTCATTCTTTGAGAGAGGAGACTTTATTTTCCAAACAATAAGCCCTAATAAGAACAGCATGACGCCAATTAAATTTGTTTTTCAAAATTTTCAAGAAAACCTTATTAATCTGACACAGGGGCCCATATGCTGGTCTTGCATCAGTGTGCCTTTGACATTAATGATTAATTTATAGAGAAACTGAACTTATTTTATCTCTCAACATTGGCCCTTACAATCTCATGCCCACCTCTTCTGCAATAGTCCCTGGGCCTTGAGGAGTTAGATAGCTTTAATTTCTGGCCTGTGTCTCAGGAATGCAGTTTATTTTGATTGGCATCTTCTACTGGGACTGAAGATGAGGCTTTAATTGCTGTCAGTGTTTAAGATTTTGGAGGACTTGGTGTCCTTTTTAGACACAGGAGCCAAAGCCCTGTAACTCTATGTCACAATGACTTTACAAGCCCATACAGAAAGATACATGAATGTAATAACCTTAATTAAAAAATTTTTTTGATCTCATTTTTTTCCTAAGTAAACCAAAACTTAATAATAATAGCATAGGAATTGTTTCAACAAACCATAAAATCTGTTAGGCCAGTTACCAAAAGGCAAAAGAAAAGACCTTCGGCACTGCACAGAATATTATGTTGGAAGAAAGCATTTCCTTCAGACTTTT
>NW_026652282.1:100616311-100641080 GCF_009828535.3 Hylobates moloch | reverse complement strand
ATTATGTTGGAAGAAAGCATTTCCTTCAGACTTTTAAGAAAACATTGTTAGCATCAGGCCACAACAAACAAAACTCAAGGAGAAAAACTTATATGAGTTGAAAAATGAGTTGGAGAGCATTACTATTTCTTGCCCTTTAAAAGGGGAGAGAAAACCAAAAACGGCAAGATGCAATACAAATTGAACATTGGGTTAAAAAATTAAAATCTCTTATAATTTATTAAGAGTAAATCAATCCCTTAAGAAAATTTCATTGTTCTAACCAATTATTTAGTGTGTAAGTGGTTTTTTTTACATCAAGCCCAATCTCTAGAAAGACCATTATAATTTCCCTTTAATTGACAACTTGATCATATGAAGTTTATTTTTAATAAATCCTCTTTTTTTTTTTTTTTTGAGATAGGGTCTTGCTTTGTTGTCCAGGCTGGAGTGCAGTGATGCAATCTTGGCTTACTGCAACCTCTGCCTCCCAGGTTCGAGCAATTCTCCCACCTCAGCCTCCCAAGTACCTGGGATTACAGGTGCATGCGACCACACCTGGCTAATTTTTGAATTTTTAGTATTTTAAATATCTATTATTTAATTTAATATAACTTTAGAGTCTAAATTATGATGAGTTTGTCTACAAGTATTCATCCCATTACATTTACCTAATTATTTCATTTTAATTGTTTACCTAGATTATTTATGAAAACTGCGATAGTCATCATTTAAAGTTATGGAACCGCCATTGCAAAATTTTAACTGAGGCAGTTGAAAAGATCTGACCTAACTGACCCCATCTTGCTTCTAACCTCCAGGCTGTCCTTGTTCATTCCTGAGCACGGGCCAAACTAACTTTGGGAGGAACTCAATTTACAGTTTGACTTTGAGACAAAGATGGTAACAGTTCCTTCCCAAAACAAACCTTACTGCCTGTGGACTGGACTGCATAAAGCCAGAAGATTAGAAGTTATGGCAATCTTACTAAATTCAAGATGTCGCTATTTTCATTAAACTAATATCAATGTCTTATTTATTAAAGATTACACTACGAAGATCATTCTGTTTTGGGCTAGGTTTATGGTTTTGTAACCCCTATGCCAAATTTTGACACCTTGTAGTATTTGGCAGGGATAAGTAAGAAATTGCTTGATTAATAAATGCAAACAAAAACATACACTGGCAATTCTTAAGACATTTTTAATATTACTTTACCAATAATTTTAAAGCTAGCTTATTTATTAAAGATTTTACTTATGTAAACTTGAAAAAGCATTTGACTAGTCTTTTGTTTTTTCCTGATAATGTATTTGATTCAAGTGCTTTTATTTTCTTAAGCCAATTAATTAGAGCTTTTGCATATATTTTCAGTAGTGAAACATTGGGTACATAAATACATAGACATATTAGGCATGCTGATAGAATGTACATCTTATAGATTCATAAAAACTTTTTATTTTTCCCTATCTTGGGCTTTCAAATTCTTCATAACCTGTTTCACTACCCTAGGCAGTTGTCAGCTAAATAGCCTTAATTTGCATATTAAAGGAAACAAGTCAGGTGAAAATCAAATAGCAAGATATGCATCATAAGATATGGAGATAAATACTTTGGTGTGCTAGAGGGAAATTAAAATGGATTTAATTGCCAATTAAACATAAAAGTATAGAAATTATAAAGGCCTTTAAAATACACACATACACACACACACACACACACACACACACACACACACACAAAGATCCTATAGCTTTTACTTCAGAACCTTAGCCATGAGGTAAATACAAATTCACCAGCTTGCAAAAAAAACGCGTTGGATCCAAACAGTGGTTTTTATCTTAATAGAAAAATAACAGCAGATTTGACTAGGGGCCATGGGGAATGTCTGGGGGATTGACCCCTCAAAACGTTCAGTGGCCCTACAGGGAAATCCCCAACAAAAATTAATTTTAAAAAAAGAAGGCTTATCCAGGAAATACACCCGGGAGCACCTTTTGGCTGGGAGGATCAAAATGCCCTTTCTCTTCAGAGCTGAGAAAACTCAGTCCCTCATTTATCCATGAAAACAACAGTTCAGTTCCTCACACAAATGCACACAGACAAGCTGAATCGAGATTAATTTTGGGAGAAAAAGCAATAGAGAAGACCCTTTAGAATACATCTCTGAGCTAGAATTAAGATCCTTAAATAATAATTTCCTAGGAGGGAAACAACAACAACAACAACAACAACAACAACAACAACAACAACAGTCAAGACTACTTCCTGTAAACTATGCTCACCCCTAATTGTGTAGCTCTCGTCCGCCATTACACATGCTGAGGTCAAGTTCTCTCATAGTACAAGGTTATTTCTGGTACTCCCAAAGCCAAAAAGGTCAGGTCATGCAATACAGGAAAATAGAGCTTTAGACCTGAGAAAAATCTGTCCGTGACTCTTGAAACTCCACAGGAAAACAGAACACCCCAAAAGGGGTGAGTGGTATCTTTGTTCTGAATTCTTGAAAGGGGCTCAAGTCATTGGAAGCCTTCTCTAGATTTTTTGGTACTGCAGATGGCATAGGGGGAAGGAGGTATAGAGTGAAAGAAAAGTAAACGAAAGAACATTTGTTTTTTAAGACAGGAAGCAGCACAAAATCCAAGTGCATGGCTTTTTGTTTTGTTTTGGTTTTTCCTCTTTTGCAGCTGCGAGGAATTTTAGCCAAATTAGAGAGGGTTTGTTACCCATAATTTGGAATTCTCACTCGGATTTGACCAAGTCAGGTAGAGTTGGTCAAATCTGATGGGAGAAAGACCAGGACAAACAACAGAAAACCCCAACAATATGATCACTGAACGCTCTAATCGTAAGGAGAAATTAAAACCATCTGGTTGTTAACTTACCCAGGAATAGGTCTCAGGTTGAAGACTGCTTTCTACTATCCTTGAAGCAGGAAAAAACTCAAACTCGTCTTTCTTGTTGGGAGTGGGCTCAAACTCCATAAAGGAGGTACTTGCTTTCCATCGTCATAGAAGCAGGGAATCTTGCCTTCCATGTTAGAAGCAAGTAAAACTCCAAAAAAAGGGAGTTGTACAGCAAAATAAACTTTAGATCTCTACCAAATTTAGGGGTATCAGGGATTCTCTGGAGGGGGTGCTTCCTGACCTCAGCAAATTGTCCTATTGGTTTGAGCCATAAAGTTGCTCATGCTGGTACCAAGCACCAATATGAGATTTGTCAAAGGTCAGGGGTACCTCCACTCAGAATCCCTTTGTGGTTACCGAAATTTGAACACTGAATATCTGAGATAGGTCTCAGATAATTTAGAAAGTTTACTTTGGCAAGGTTGGGGTCATGTGCCCGTGACACAGCCTCAGGAGGGCCTGATGACATGTGCACAAGGTAGTCAGAGCACAGTTTGATTTTATATATTTAGGGAGACATGAGACATCAATCAACATATGTAAGATGAACATTAGTTTGTGGTTTGGTCCAGAAAGGCGGGACAACTTGAAGTGGGGAGGGGGCTTCCAAGTCATAGGTAAATAAGAGACAAATGGTTGTATTCTTGTGAGTTTCTGATTAGCCTCTCCAAAGGAGACAATCAGATATGCATCTCTCTCAATGAGTGGAGGGGTGACTTTGAATAGAATGCAGGCAGATTTGCCCTAAGCAGTTCCCAGCTTGACTTTTTCCTTTAGCTTAGTGATTTTGGGGTCCCAAGATTTATTTTCCTTTCACAGGTGCATATGGAGAGCTATCAGCAAAGTTGTCACTGAAGTCTTTTCTATACAATTGTACCACGGGGTAGTAAAAAATTTGTTGATGGAGAGTTTCTTTTCATAGGAGTATTCCAGTTAATGAGTTAAGAAAGAATGATAGACTATTGCCATTTTGAGAGACAGGACTAGCTGGCTTTCCTATGCTAACTAAGAATCCCTAAGCCTAGCTTGGAATGTGACTGCATCCACCTTTAAACACGGGGCTTGCAACTTAGCTCACGCCCGACCAATCAGATAGTAAAGAGAGCTCACTAAAATGCTAATTAGGCAAAAACAGGAGGTAAAGAAATAGCCAATCATCAGTTGCCTGAGAGCACAGCAGAAGGGACAAGGATCGCGATATAAACCCAGGCATTTGAGCCGGCAACGGCTACCATTTTTGGGTCCCCTCCCTTTGTATGGGAACTCTATTTTCACTCTATTAAATCTTGCAACTGCACTCTCTTTTGGTCCGTGTTTGTTATGGCTAGAGCTGAGCTTTCGCTTGCCGTCCACCACTGGTGTTTGCCGCCCTTGCAGACCGGCCGCTGACTTCCATCCCTCCGGATCCAGCAGGCTGTCCGCTGTGCTCCTGATCCAGCGAGGTGCCCATTGCCGCTCCCGATCAGGCTAAAGGCTTGCCATTGTTCCTGCACGGCTAAGTGCCCGGGTTTCATCCTAACTGAGCTGAACACTAGTCACTGGGTTCCATGGTTCTCTTCCGTGACCCACGGCTTCTAACAGAGCTATAACACTCACTGCATGGCCCAAGATTCCATTCCTTGGAATCCATGAGGTCAAGAACCCCAGGTCAGAGAACAGGAGGCTTGCCACCATCTTGGAAGCAGCCTGCCGCCATCTTGGGAGCTCTGGGAGCAAGGACCCCCCGGTAACAATTTGACAATTCCTAATGAAATAGTGGACTAGGCAATGGTCATCAATGGCTGCCAGCATCATAAGAAGAGAGACAACCAGATATTATGTACCTCTGATGAAAGTACACAGCACCACTTATGAAGTTGTCTTGCTAAAAAATCAAACCTGAATCTGAACAAGCCCCTAGATGTAACTATCAGTTTACTTGAAATATATTACTAGGATGCAATCAGCAAAATCCATAGACAGTGGGAAACTCTATAGGAAAAATTAACTGGTATCTTTACTAATGAATTCTAATGGGAAAAAAAAGAAATAGTGGAGGGACCCATAGATGAAAAGAGACTTAAAAGACATATCAACCAATTGTGATATGTGGATCTTATTTGCATGCTGATATAACCAAAAAATGTATGAAACTCTCAGGAACATTTTTTTGTTTTTGTTTTTGTTTTTGTTTTTGAGACAGGGTCTCACTTGGTCACCCAGGCTGGCACTGGCAATGCTGTGAGCAATATGGGCTCAGATAGCCAACCATTCTAGTTTCCCAGGACTGATGGGGTTCCTGAAACAAGGCTTTTTCTGGAATGTTCCACTCAAAGCAGAATGAGTTGGTGGCTCTAAATGGCAAACATAGGACCTAAGTACAATAGAACAATTTGAGGGTATTGTGTACAATACCCAAAGAAATTTTCCTTGGCTCCTTAGCCTGAAGACATCTCCATAAGTATTTTCTGGGGAAGACTCACAGAAGAACAGGGTTAGGACCAGTGGGGTAGGGGTTGAAGTAAGGTAAACATTGACATTTCACATATGACAACTTGCCTTCCAACTGAAACTTAAAGTCCTTAGGAAAAAGAGGTGGGTTTTGCCTTCTCTTTTATTTCTCATAACCCCTAGCACAGTGTTGAAAAGTCGTTCTTTATACAATGACCACATTTTGCATAGGTAACTCTGTACTCCTTTTCATCCACATACGCACAACAGCTATTGGGAGATGAGTGACTATTTCATTTATCCCTTTCCTTCTGTATTAGTCAGGCAGGGTTCTCTAGAGGGACAGGACTAATAGGATAGATGTATATATGAAGGGGAGTTTATTAGGAGAATTGACTCACACGATCACGAGGTGAAGTCCCACGATAGGCCATCTGCAAGCTGAAGAGCAAGGAAGCCAGTCGGAGTCTCAAAATCTTAAAAGTAGGGAAGCTGACAGTGAAGCCTTCAGTCTGTGGCCAAAGGCCCAAGAGCCCCTGGCAAATCACTGGTATAAGTCCAAGAGCCCAAAAGCTGAGTCTGATGTTCGAGGGAAGGAAGCATCCAACACTGGAGAAAGATGAAGGCCGGAAGACTTAGCAAGTCTACTCTCCTGCCTTCTCCTGCCTGCTTTATTCTAGCCATGCTGGCAGCTGATTAGATGGCGCCCACCCAGATTAAGAGTGGGTCTGCTTCTCCCTGTTCATTGACTCAAATATTCATCTCCTTTGGCAACACCCTCACAGACACACCCAGGAACAATATTTTGCATGCTTCAATCCAATCAATTTGACGCTCAGTATTAACCATCACACCCTCCAAATGCAGGGATGATTTAAACATGATGGAGAAATGAGCATCAGATTTACCTTCTTGCTGTAAACAAATATAAATAAAATATATGGAACAAATATTTTTAGACATTAGATAATTAATAGCCTGCCAGAAAAAAATTCAATGTCCCCCAAAAGCTCAACACTCTTTAAAGGAAGACAAAACATTCTAGAAAGATAAGATGTAGTCGATTCTTATTATTCAAATTATTTATTTGCAAATTCACCTACTTGCTACGATTTATTGTACAATTATTATGGTACAATTTATTGTACCAAATCAATTCTCATGGTACTTTCACCAGCTTTCAGGGACACACGGAGAGCAGCAAAAAATTTGAATTGCCTAAAGTGCATGTTCCCAGCTGGGGCCAAACAACGCGATGTTCTGCCTTCTTGCTTCAGTTCTCATACTGTAAAAAAGTGTCATTTCCATGGTCTATTTAGTGTCACATTTTCCACATTTTTATTAGTAATTTCACTATCTTAAATGGTCCCAAAATGTAGTACTGAAGTGATGTTTAGCATTCCTAAGTGCAACAAGGCTGTGATGTGCCTAATGGAAAAAAATATATGTGTTATTTAAGTTTTGTTCAAGCATAAATTAAAATGCCATTGGCCATGAGTTAAATGTTAATGAATCAACAGTATCTAACATAGAAGATATCTTCAAACAGAAACACATATAACACACGGCTACATACTGATCAGTTGATGAAACTGTTGTGACCAGAGGCTTGTAGGAACCTACTGTATTTCCCCTAGGATCAGTGGTTCAGTATTTCTTAACTCAGTGTATGTGATGACTATAGATCCCCAGATAATGAGAATCAATTATAATTCATCCCAAGCAGACTTGCTCTATGAGAAACATTAAAGGAAATTCTGCAGGCTTAAGGGAAATTATGCCAGCTGGAAATTCAAAGCTACATGTAGAAATGAAAATGGTAAACACTTGAGTAAATATTTAAAAACTTGCTTTTCGAATTTCTTTTTTTTTTGAATCGGAGTCTCGCTCTGTCGCCCAGGCTGGAGTGCAGTGGCGCAATCTCGGCTAACTGCAAGCTCCGCCTGCCGGGTTCACGCCATTCTCCTGCCTCAGCCTCTCCGAGTAGCTGGGACTACAGGCGTCCGCCACTATGCCCGGCTAATTTTTTTGGTATTTTTAGTAGAGATGGGGTTTCACCGTGGTCTCGATCTCCTGACCTCGTGATCCGCTCGCCTCGACCTCCCAAAGTGCTGGGATTACAAGAGTGAGCCACCGCGCCCAGCCCTGAATTTCTGAATGTACTAGAAAAGACAATGGACTATGTAAAGCAAAAAGACTAACAATGTATTATAGGATCTATAAACTATATAGAAGTAAATATGCATGAAAACTATAGTACAATAGAAAAGGGAGGAGTAAAAGGAAATATACTGTTATAAGGTTTTTACATTATATGTGTGAATTGGTAAAATATTAATTCAAAGTACACTGTAATAAGTTATTGGCCAAGTGCAGTGGCTCATGCCTGTAATCTCAGGACTTTGGGAGGCCGAGATGCGTGGAGTGCTTGAGCCAGGAGTTAGAGACCAGCCTGGGCAACATGGCAAAACCTTGCGTTTACCAATAATGCAAAAATTAGTCTGGTGTGGTGGTTCAAACCTGAAGTTCCAGCTGCTTGGGAGGCTGAGATGGGAGAATTGCTTGAGCCTTGGAGGCAGAGGTTGCAGTGAGCTGAGACAGCGCCGCTACACTCCAGCCTGCGTGACAGAGAGAGACCCTATCTCAAAAAAAAAGTACGCTATAGTAAGTTATGGATGCATATTGTAATCCGCAGATTAGAACAAGTTGATTGATGGTGCCTTAATGACTGTCAACTTGTATTGATTACTGAGAAAGGAGCGTTACTGTCTCCAAATATAATTGTGGATTTGTCTATTCCTCCTTTACATGCTATCAGTTTTTGCTTCAAATGTTTTGCAGCTTTGTTATCAGGTACATACACTTTTAGAATTCTGTCTTCGTATGAATTAACCCTTTAATTCATAAAATACTACTACTAAAAATAAAAAAATCAAATAAGAAATATGGCTAAAAAGCCAAAATAGAATACTAAAAATATTCAAGTAATGTCAAGGAAGGGAGAAGAGGAGGAAAAAAAGAACAAAGAAAATATGGGACAAATGGAAAAAAAATACCAAGATGGAAGAGTTAGAAACAGCCATATCAATAATTACATTAAACGTAGGAAACACCCCAAATGAAGGCATAAGTTGTTCAGGCTGCCGATAAGAAACCTACTGTAAATATAAAGACAGGTTAAAGTAAAAAGAAGGAAAAATATACTGTGCACATACTAATCATAAGAAATCTACTGACAATATTATCATGAGATAAAGTAGACTTTAAGACACGAGGACTACCAGAGTGCAGAGGGATATTTCATACTGATAAAATGGTTCATTCATAAGAAGACAAAATTCTAAAAGTGTGTGTACCTGGTAACAGCACTGCAAAACTTTTGAAGCAAAATCTGGTATAATTTAAAGGAGAAATAGACAAATTCACAATTATATTTGGAGACTTTAACACTCCTTGCTCAGTAATCAATTGAACAAGTCATTAAGACACCATCAATCAACTTGTCCTAATTGACATTTATAGTTCACTCCTCCCCACTCTCCCAAAACAACAGAACACATTCTTTTCAAGTGCATGAAAAACACCATGAGAAACCATATGCTGGGCTGTAAAGGAAGTATCAAAAAATATAAAATGATAAAAATAATAAAAGATATGTTTGCTAACCATAAAGGAATTAAAGTAGAAATCAATACTTAAATATCTGGGGAAAACAAAAATGAAACAAACAAAAAAACAACAAAAAAGAAAGATATCTGGGAAATTCCCTAAATGTTTAAAAATTAATCAAATGCAGTGATAACTGTGCACATTTGATGGACTGAACTGGAATCCAGTCACTACTAAAGTATACAGTCTCTCTTCTTTCCTCCTGTTTCCTAAACACACATCAGTGTCTGTTTGCATTCACTTATGTATGTGGGGTCATTTGCTTTGTAACCATGAGATAAGACAAGAGCTTTTGGTGATGAGAAGGGCTAGAAGAGGATAAGAAGAGCTCTAAGGGGATAATATGGCATCAATTCCCTTTCCGGACCTTTAACTTCCATGATTAAATGAATGAAGATAATAAATTGCTGGACCTGCCTAAGGGAGATTTTAAGAGACTGAGCAAAAGCTGAGCTGTTTCAAAGCCTCAGTGACAGAGTATGGCACAGAGCTGGGGAGGACACCCTTCTAATCCAAAACCATTTGGGGGTCTCAAAGATTGAAAGCTTTGGGAGAAGTGATAGAGAGCACTGTTAGCATGTACATTGGCATTTCATGATGGACACGAAGCAGTTAGATTTCTACAGGTAACCTTGCAGGTAGAAGACATGGAGAAGTTGAAACTGGAACAGCATAGGAGAAACATGGTGGGACTCCCAGAAATATGGTATGGGCCGGGTGCAGTGGCCCATACCTGTAATCTCAGCACTTTGGGAGGCCGAGGCGGGTGGATCACCTGAGGTCAGGAGTTCAAGACCAGCCTGACCAACATGGTGAAGCTCCGTCTCTACTAAAAATACAAAATTAGTCGGGTGTAGTGGCTCATGCCTGTAATCCCAGCTACTCGGGAGGCTGAGGCAGCAGAATCGCTTGAACCCGGGAGGTGGAAGTTGCAGTGGGCCAAGATCACACCGTTGCACTCCAGCCTGGGCAACTGTGTCTCAAAAAAAAAAAAAAAAAAAAAGAGAAAAATAAATAAGTGGTATGGGTTGGGGCACCTCAAAGTGGGGTGTGGTTTTACTGTTACACAGATGCTTACCTAATAGGCATATACAAATTGCTAAGAGCAAAAGGTAAAATAGTCTACTTTTCTGGAATAAGTAACAGTATCCTCCAGGTGCCAGTCTTAGGGACCCTCTTGATAATTTAGACTTGAGATTCTATGCAGAGAGAGGGATAAGGCAACTCCTCTGAGCAATCTTTTTTCAGGCCTCCAGTAGATTCCACTATACGGAGAATTACTATCCCTTGTTGATTCTTGACCAGGAAAGGTCCCTTACTTTTAGTTCTTAGCAGGTTAAATTTGGAAAGGACCCCTACAAAACCAATGATAAATGCAGGAGACTGGTGTAGACCTACGTAAACAGTGTCCAGAAGGCTAAACACCAGATGTTGACCCGAGGCTTTCAAGAAATGATAAGCGCAACATAAAGAATTTTTACAAAGTTACATGAATAATTATTACAAAGTTGTGTTAAGAGCCAGAAGACAATTGAGAAAGGGGTACAATGGATATTGACATACTGATGGATGATAAAGATAGAGCAGAAATCCTCTGTTCTCACTTTGCACCTATATTTTTTGTCAAGGAGAAATTTACATACTGAACAGTCTAGCCCAGTGCTTTTCAAACTTTAACACACATATACATCACTTAGGAATTTTGTTAAAACGAGATTGTGGTTTGGTAGGTCTGGGTGGGGCCCAATAATCTGCACTTCTAACAGGCTCCCAGGTAATGCTACTGTTGGTCCTCGAACCGTACTTTGAATAACAAGAGTTTAGACTAAATATTGATCAAAGAAGAAAAGTCCAGGGTATGTAAAATGGTTGTCAAAGAGTATTTCATTGCTTTAACCAGGTTCAGATGTCTGGACAAATTATCTCTCAGAATATTGGAAGAACTAGCAAATGAGACCTCTAAACCACTCTTTGGGATAATTTTATTTTCATCAATTTGGAGCATATGCAGGGGGATTGCTAGAAGCCTAAAGACAGGCAAATGTGATCATGGATTTCAAAAAGGAAATAATAGAGGAAGTGTAAATGGACAGAACAATAAGCTTGATGTTGATTCCAGGAGACAATCTAAAGTGGATTATTTTAAAAGGATAGTTTATGTTCACTGGACCCAGTGTAATTTCACTGGGAATGAAACCTGTCAGACTAGTTTCATTATTATTTTTATTTTTAAAATTTATTTATTTATTTTTTTTTGAGATGGAGTCTCACTCTGTCTCCCAGGTTGGAGTGCAATGGCTCGATCTCAGCTCACTGCAAGCTCTGCCTCCCAGGTTCAAGCCATTCTCCTGCCTCAGCCTCCTGAGTAGCTGGGACTACAGGCACCTGCCACCACACCTGGCTAATTTTTTGTATTTTTAGTAGTGACAGAGTTTCACCGTGTTAGCCAGGATGGTCTCGATCTCCTGACCTCGCTATCCGCCCACCTTGGCCTCTCAAAGTGCTGGGATTACAGGCGTGAGCCACCGTGCCTGGCCTAGTTTCATGATCTTTAATAGGTTTACTAGAATGATCGGTCAGGGCAATGCAGCAGATAAAACAAGTGAAATTTGGCAAAGCACCACCTGAGGATTTTCATGATATTTGCAAAGTAGCACAATAAGGACTCGCTGTGAGAATAATAAGGGGGATTAGTAGCTGGTTGACCAAGTCTGCCCTGAGGGCCCTGATAAACGATTAATAGCTGCTCAAGGACAGTCTCCAGGCCTGTTACAAGTCTTTATTATTGGCCTGATCTACTTCAGAAATTTTATCAATGGCTTAAATCAGAGGTTCTCATACCTTGGGGGCAGGAGATGATTGTTAAAATATAGGTTCCAAATCTCCAATCCTGGGCTCTAATTCAGCAGGTCTAGATCAGGACATAGTATTCTATGTCTCAAATTATTTCAAGATAATGCTGAGGAAGGTACTCTGCGGAGCTCAATTTGAAAAAAAAAAACACACTTGATGAATAGGAATGAACACAAGCAGCTCAAAACACAAGGGGCCCTTTTAAAAGTGCGTATTTAGAGTTTCCCTATTGCTTAAAGGATAGTAAAGCCAAGGGTAGTATTTCCTTAGAGACAGAGCCCCATACCCTGAGGCAACCCATTTTCTTGATTTGAATGAGACTAAGAGTGTGAAAATATTTTTACCTTTGATCTCTATCCTTTGAATTAATTATTTTTTAAAGTCCAGGACGTCTGCTTTTGGGAAAGTGGAGTACACATACCTTTTGCTATTTTCTCACTAAGTATAACTAAAAACTCTTGTCATTGTATATAAAACAAACATAAGAAGACTCTGAAAGGTGAAGAGAAGGCAGACCGCCTAAGGATCTTGGGACCCAAGAAATGATATGGTGGTGTTTCTTGGGTGGTTATTTTTATTTTATTTTTTTGCCTCATATATCCTAGACTTGGGCTAAAGAAGGCAGCAACCCAGAACTGCAGAGGCTGGCAATCCAGAACTGCCAATGAGTACAGATAAAAAAAGGCCCCAAGGAAAATCTGTTTTCTCTAGCCCAAAGACCATTGCAGCAACACCCTTATCCATGCCAGCAAAGGCCTAGTGGGGAGCCTAGACTTCCACCCACACGAGGTTATATAAAAAGGCCTCCTAACCCTCCTCCCTGGTGCTGTCAGAGGAGGCCTGGAAGAGAGTCAGGACTTTAGCCACTTCCCGGGAGTAACAGCGCCTCCTCCACTTATGTCAGTAGAAGCCACGTGGAGAACATTAAGAAGCCTTCCTGTACCTCTCGGCCAGGTATCAGTGGACCCTGAGTGGGGAGCTGGAACTCCTACCCCCACTCAACAGCCCCTCTTCAGGTATGAAAGGAGGCCAAGGGTGTAACCTGGACTTTCACTACCACCTGGTGTTAATGTGGCAGCATCTCTTTTCCCCAACAGCACAGTGTCATAGGAAGCTAGCAAAAACGGGAAGTTTAAGATCCAGGGTCTTATAGTATACCCAGAATGTCAAGGTTTCAATATGAAATCATTCATCATACCAAGAACAAGGAAAATCTCAAACTGACTGAATAAATACAATGAATAGATGCTGTATTAGTTTCTGAAGGCTGCCATAACAAACTGAGTGGCTTAAAAACAACAGAATGTATTGCTTCACAATTTTGGGGCTTAGAAATCTAAAATCAAGGTGTTGGTTGGGCCATGCTACCTCTAAAACCCACAGCGAAGAGTTCTTCCTTGCCTCTTTCTAGCTTTCAGTAATGGCCATCAATCCTTGGCATTCCTTGGCTCACAGCTGTATCACTTTAGTCTCTCTTCTGTCATCACATAGCATTCTCCTTATGTGTCTGTGTCTCAATTACCTTTTCTTATACCTCTTCTTCTTCTGATGTCAATAAAGACACATCGGTCATATTGGATCAGGACCATGCCAATGACTTCATCTTAACTTGATTACATCTGCAAAGATCCTATTTCCAAATAAAGTCACATTCACAGGAACTGGCATTAGATCAACATGTCTTTTTATTTAAGGGAGACAACCCTTCATAGATACTAATACTGAGATGGCAGAAATGTTAGAATCACCTGACAAGTATTTTAAAGCCAACGATTCAACAAGAAAATGTGAACATGCTTGAAACAAATGAAAAAATAGAAACTATCATCAAAGAAATAGAAAATATAGAGAAAAGCAAAATAGATACATCAGAGTTAAAAAATATAATCACTACATAGAAAAGTTAGTGGATAGGCTTAACAGCAGAGTGGATGTTACAACTTGGAACAATCAATGAACTGGAAGATAGGACAACAGAAATTACTCAATCTGAGCAACAGAGAGAGAAAATAGATTTTAAAAAATAAACCCCAGAGACCTGTGAGACCATAACAAAAGGACTAACATTTATGTTGTCTCAGAAGGAGAGCAGAAAGAGAGTGGGGATTGAAAAGTACTCAAAGAAATAATGATTGAAAGCTTCCCAAATTTGGCAAGAGATATAAACCTACAGATTCACGAAGCTGAGCAAATCTCAAAAAGGATATACCCAAAGAAATCCATGACAAGACACATCGTAATTAAACTTCTGAAAACTGAAGACAAAGAAAAAAATTCCTGAAAACAGCTGGAAAAAATGACACCTTACTTACAGCGGGAAAACTATTTGAATGACAGAAGATTTCACATCAGATGCCATGGAAGGCAGAAGAAAGTGGCACAATATTTTTATTTTTATTTTTTGTATATTTTTTATTATACTTTAAATTCTAGGGTACATGTGCACAATGTGCAGGTTTGATACATACGTATACATGTGCCATGTTTGTTTACTGCACCCATCAACTCGTCATTTACATTAGGTATTTCTCCTAATGCTATCCTCCCCCCAGACTCCACCCCCGACAGGCCCCGGTGTGTGATGTTCCCCACCCTGTGTCCAAGTGTTCTCATTGTTCAATTCTCACCTATGAGTGAGAACATGCAGTGTTTGGTTTTCTGTCCTTGTGATAATTTGCTCAGAATGATGGTTTCCAGCTTCATCCATGTCCCTGCAAAGGACATGAACTCATCTTTTTTTATGGCTGCATAGCATTCCATGGTGTATATGTGCCACAATTTCTTAATCCAGTCTATCATTGATGGACATTTGGGTTGGTTCCAAGTCTTTGCTATTGTGAGTAAGTGGCACAATATTTTTAAAGTCCTGAAAGAAAAGACCTGTCAAGCCAGCATCCTATACCTAGCAAAAGCATCCTTCAGGAATGAAGGGAAAATTGAGACATGCTCAGATAAAGGAAAACTAAGAATTTGTTAGCAGCAGACCAACCATAAAAGAATGGCTAATGGAATTGCTTTAAACAGAAAGGAGATGATGGAAGAAACCTTGGAGTATCAGGAAGGAAGAAAGAAAACAGTAAGAAAAAATATGGGTAAATAAAATTGACTTTTCCTCTTGAATTTTCTAAATTATGTTTGATAGTTGAAACCATAATTGTGCACTGTCTGACATGGTTCTAAATTTATTTACGGGAAATATTTAAGGTAATTATAAATGGGAGAGGGAAAAGGAATGTAAAGGGAGGCAGGTTCTTACACTTTGCACAAACTGGCAAATTGATGACACCAGTAGATGGTCATAAGTTGTATATATATAATAGAATACATAGAGCAATCACTAAAAAATATATGAAGAAATATACTCAAAAACACGACTACAATTAAATCAGAATGGATTTCTAAAAAATATTCAAGTAACCCACAGGAACGCAATAAAAAGAAAATAAGAAATGAAAAACAGAAAGAACAAACAGAATTTTAAAAATTAAATGGCAGGCTTAAGCTCTAACATATCAATAGTTACATTAAATGTAAACACTCTAAATATAACAACTAAGAGACAGACAGAGATGGGCAAAGTGGATTAAAAAACATAGTCAGAGCAAGATATCAGAATAGGACTTTCTAGCACTCATCCTCCGCACAGAACCATCAATTGAACAATTATCCACACCCAAAAATACCTTCACAAGAGCTAAGGAAACCAGATGAGAGATTACTGCATCTAGGTCTAGCATAGAAATAAAGAAAAGACATATAAAGAGGGTAGAAAGGACAATTTTACATCAACCGTGTCATGTCTCCCCCTACCTCAAGCAGCACAGTGTGAAGAGAGATATTCTCCATGTGGGAGAAGGAGAGGAAAGTGAACACAGGATTTTGCCTTGGACCCTAAAACTAGGCCCATTCCAGTAAAACCCAACATGGAACAGACCCCCATGTCCCCAAACTCCAGGCTGGTGCCAGCAGAATGTGCTCTAAGCCCACCCTGGTGCCAGGTAGGATCCCACAGCCCCAAACTCCAGGCCTACCTGGTGGAATTGGTCAACCCCAGCAGTCCCAGACCTCAGACTGGCCCCAGCACCAGGTCAGCCCCCACAGACTCAGACTGTACGCCTGCTCCAGGGCTAGGCCAGCCCCAGCAGCCCTGGGCTCCAGACCACCCCCAGCCCTGGGCTAGCCCCTATAGCCCTAATCATCATGCCAGTACTCACAGACAGAATCAGTCTCTAGGCTGGCCTCTGAAGATACTAGATAGGGCTCACAGCCTCAGGACAGACCCTGTGGCTTTAGGCTCCAGGCCTGCCCCAGGTCTCAGACCAACCCAGAGTCAGGTTAGCCCACATAAGCCCAGACTTTAAATCCACCCTAATAACAAGTTAGTGCCCCTGGCCTCAGGTACCAGACTGGTACCCAAGGACATAGGCTCCAGCAGCAGAATATACACAGGTGCACATGGAACATTCTCCAGGAGAGATCACGCTAGGCCACAAAACAAGTCTTAACAAACTTAAGAAGACTGAGATCATATCAAGTGTCTTTTCTGACCATAGTGGTATAAAACTAGAAATTAATTGCAGGAGGAATTTTGGAAAATTTACTAATACATGGAAATTAAACAATATGCTCATGAACATCCAGTGGGTCAAAGGAGAAAGTAAATGGGAAAATTTAAAATATATTGAGAGAAACAAAACTGGACCAAAACTAATGGAATGCAGCAAAGGGAATTCTAAGGGGGAAGTTTATTGCAATAAACACCTATATCAGCAAAGAATAAAGATCTCAAATAAACAACCTAATGTTACACCTCAAAGAACTAGAAAAAGAAGAGCAAACTAGCCCCAAAGTCAGTAGAAGGAAGGAAATAATAAAGATCAGAGCAGAAATAAATGGAATAGAGGCTAGAAAAACAATAGAAAAGTATAATGATGAATAGACAATTCTGAAAAGAAGATATACAAAATATACCAAGTATACAAAAATATACAAATGGACAACAAACATATGACGAATGCTCAACGTCACTAATGATTAGGGAAATACAAATCAAAACCACAATGTGATACCACCTTACTCCTGCAAGAATGGCCATAATGAAAAAACAAAAAACAGCAGATGTTGGCATGGATGTGGTGAACAGGGAACACTTCTACACTGCTGGTGGGAATGTAAACTAGTACAGCCACTATGGAAACAGCGTGGAGATTCCTTAAAGAACTGAAATTAGAACTAACATTTGATCCAGCAGTCCCGCTACTGGGTATCTACCCAGAGGAAAGGAAGTCATTATTCAGAAAACAGTTGCACACACATGTTTATAGCAGCACAATTCACAATTTCAAAATTATGAAACCAACCCAAATGCCTGTCAATCAACAGGTGGATAAAGAAACCGTTAGATATATTATATATATAACAGTTATAATATATAATATAATATATTATATTATATATAATGTAAATATATATTGAGTAAGTATACACAAAGGACATAAAAGATAAAAAGATACAGGGACTTTGGGGACTTAGGCGAGTGATAAAAGACTACAAATATGTTGCAGTTTATACTGCTCGGGTGATGAATGCACCAAAATCTCACAAAGCACCACTGAAGAACTTACTCATGTAACCAAATACCATCTGTACCCCAATAACTTATGGAAAAATAAAAAAAATAAATAAAAAGAAAAGTACAATGAAATTAAGAGTTTGTGTTTTGAAAAGATAAAATTCACAAACCTTTATATGGACTAAGAAAAAAAGTGTTAAGACTCAAAATCAGAAATGAAAGAGATGTTACAACTAATAATACAGAAATACAAAAGGCCAAAAGAGACTATGATAAACAGTTATATACCAACAAATTGTATAACCTACAATAAATGGATAAATTCTTAGACACATACAACCTATCAAGACTGAATCATGAGGAAACAGAAAATTTGAATAGACCAATAATGAGAAATAAGATTGAATAGTAATTTAAAAAACTCCTATCAAAGAAAAGCTCAGAACCTGATAGTTTCACTGCTGAATTATACAAAATATTGAAAGAATTAATACCAATTTTTGTCAAACTCTTCCAAAAATTTGAAGAACACAAACTACTTCCAAGCTCATTTGATGAGGCCAGCATTACCCTGATACCAAAGCCTGATGAGGCTACTACAAGAAAAGAAAATTCTGAGCCAGTATCCTTGATGAAGACAGATGCAAAAATCTTCAAGAAAATATTAGCAAACCAAATTCAACAGTGCATTGAAAAGATCATTTACCATGATCAGTGGGATTTATTCCAGGGATGCAAGGATAGTTCAACATACACAAACCTATAAATGTGATACACTACATTAACAGAATGAAGTGCAAAAACCATATGATATCTCAATAGATTCAGAAAAGCACTTAACAAAATTGCTTGAAAACATCCTTTCATGATAAAAAAAAAAAACTCTCAAAAAATTAGATATAGAAGAAATGTACCTCAACATAATAAAAGCCATGAATGACAAACCCACAGGTAACATCATACTCAATAGTGGCAAGTTAAAAGCTCTCCCACTAAGATCAGAAACAAGACAAGAATGACTACTTTTATCACTTCTATTCAGCATAGCACTGGACACCCTGGTTAGAGCAATTAGGCAAGAGAAAGAAAGACATCCAAATTAGAAAGGAAGAAGTTAAATTAAATTGTCCCTGTTTGTAGATGACATGATCTTATGTATAGAAAACCCTAAAGATTCTGCCAAAAAATCCTGTTAGAACAAATAAGTTCAGCAAAGTTGTAGGATGCAAAATCAACATACAAAAATTCAGTATTATTTCTATATACTAACAGGAAACTATCCAATAAAGAAATCAAGAAAATAATTCCATTTACAATAGCTACAAAAAATACTTAGGAATAAATCTAAGGACATGAAAAACCTGTATACCAAAAACTATAAAACTTTAATAAAAGAAATGGAAAAAGACACAAATAAATGGAAAGATATTCCATGTTCATGGGTTGGAAAATTAATATTGTTAAAATATGTATACTACCCAAAGCAATCTATTGAGTCAATGAAATTTCTATCAAAATTTTAGACACTTTTCACTAAAATAGAAAAAGCAATCCTAAAATTTGTATGAAACCACAAAAGACCCCGAATTGCCAAAACAATCTTGAGGAAAAAGAACAAACCTGGAGGCATCACACTACCTCACTTCAAAATCTACTATAAAGTGATAGTAATCAAAACAGCATGGTACTGGCATGGAAACAGACACATAGACCAATAGAACAGAATAGGGAGCCCCAAAACAAATCCACTCATTTATGGTCAATTGATTTTGACAAAGGTGCCAAGAACATACAATGGGGGAAATGGGGAAAAGCATAATGGGGAAAGCAGGAAAGGAGAGTCTCTTTAATAATTGGTGCTTGAACAACTGGATATTTATGTACAAAAGAATGAAATTAGATCCTTGTCTCACGCTATATACAAAATCAACTCAGAATGGAGTAAAGTGTTAAATGTAAGAACTGATACTATGAAACTACTAAAAGAAAACAGGGGAAATATCCATGACATTGATCTAGGCAATTATTTTTGCATATGACCTGAAAAACATAGGCAATAAAAGTGAAGATAGGCAAATGGGATTACATCAAACTGAAAAGCTCCTGTACAGCAAAGGAAACAATAAACAGAGTGAAGAGATAGTCTATGTAATGAGAGAAAACATTTGCAAAGTGCATGTCCTATAAGGGGTTAATAGCCAAAATATATAAGAAACTAAAATAACTCAGCAGCAAGAATACAAATAACCTGATTAAAGAATACAAAAATACAAGAATACAAAAAACCTGGGCAAAGGACCTCAATAGATGTTTCTCAAAAGAAAACATGCAAATGATGAACAGGTATATGAAAAATGCTAAGCATCACTAATTGTCAGAGAAATGCAAATTAAAACCACAGTATGCTATTACCTCACACCTGTTAGAATGGCTATTATCAAAAAGACAAAGAAAACAAAAAACAAAAAACAAGTGTTTGTGAGGATGCGGAGAAAGGGAACCCGTGTACGTTGTTAGTGGGAACGTAAATTAGTACAGCTATTATTGAAAACAGTATGGAGATTTTTTGAAGAATTAAAAGTAAAATTTTTACTATATGATCTAGCCATCCCACTACTGGGTATATACCCAAAGAAAATACAATTAGTGTGTTTAAGAGATATCTGCACTCCTATGTTCATTGCAGCATTATTTACAATAGCCAAGATATGGAATCAATCTAAGAGTTCAACAACAGACGAATGGATAAAGAAAATGTGATATACGTACACAACGAAATACTATTCCACCTTAAAAAGGAAGGAAATAGTGTCATTTGTGACAACATGGGTAAAACTGGAAAACATGTTAAGTGAAATAAGCCAGGCACAGAAAGACAAATACCATATGATCTCACTTATATGTGGAATCTTAAAAATTTGAACACATAGAAGTAGAGAATAAAATGGTGGTTACCAGGGACTGGGGGCAGTGAAGGGGTTGAGGAAGATGTTGCTCAAAGGATATAAAATTTCAGTTAGATAGGAGGAATAAATTCAAGAGATCTATTGCACAATGTGGTGACTCTAGTTAATAATTATATATTCTGTTTTTAACTTTTATTTTAGGTTTAGGGGTACATGTGAAGGTTTTTTACATAGGTAAACTTGTGTCATGGGGGTTTGTTGCAGAGATTACTTAATCACACAGGTATTAAATCCAGTACCCAATAGTTATCTCTTCTGTTCCTCTCCCTCCTCCCAACCTCCACTCTCAAGGAGCCCCCAGTGTCTGTTGTTCCCTTCTTTGTTTTCATGAGTTCTCGTCATATAGCTCCCACTTATAAGTGGGAACATGTAGTATTTGATTTTCTGTTCCTACATTACTTCACTAAGAATAATAGCTTCCAGCTCCATCCACGTTCCCACAAAAGACATGATACTGTTCTTTTTTATGTCTGCATAGTATTCCACAGTGTATATGTACCACATTTTCTTAATCCAGTCTGTCAATGATGGGTCTTTAGGTTGATTCCATGTCTTTGCTATTGTGAATAGTGCTGCAATGAACATTTGTGTGCACGTGTCTTTATGGTAGAATGATTTATATTCCTCTGGGTATATACCAGTAATATGATTGCTGGATCAAATGGTAGTTCTGTTTTAGTTCTTTGAGAAGTCTCCAGGATACTTTTCACAATGGTTGAACTAGTTTACACTCCCACCAACAAACGTGTAAGTGTTCCCTTTTCTCCACAACCTTGCCAGCACCTGTTATTTTTTGACTTTTTAGTAATAGCCATTTTGACTGGCATGAGATGGCATCTCATTGTGATTTTGATTTGCATTTCTCTAATGATCAGTGATGTTGAGATTTTTTTCATATTCTTGTTGGCCACATGTATGTCTTCTTTTGAAAAGCATCTGTTCATGTCCTTTGCCCATTTTTCAATGGGGTTGTTTTTCTCTTGAAAATTTGTTTAACCCAGAAACAAATCCACACATCTACAGTGAACTCATTTTTTACAGTTGCCAAGAACATACACTAGGGAAAGTGCAGTCTCTTCAATAAATTGTGCTGAGAACACTGGATATCCATATGCAGAAGAATGAAACTAGACTCCTATCTCTCACCATATAAAAAAAAACAAAAGGGATTAAAGGCTTAAATATAAGACCTCAAACTATGAAACTACTACAAGAAAACATCAGGGAAACTCTCCAGGACATTGGACTAGGCAAAGATTTCTTGAGTAATACCCCGCAAGCACAGGCAGCCAAAGCAAAAATGGACAAATGGGATCACATCAAGTTAAAAGCTTCTGCCTGGCAAAGGAAACAATTAACAAAGTGAAGAGATAACCCACAGAATGAGAATATATTTGCAAACTATTTATCTGAAAGGGATTAATAACCAGAATATATAAGGGGCTGAAACAATTCTATAGGAAAAAAAATCTAATAATCTGATTTTAAAATGGCCAAAAGATCTGAATAAACACCAAAAGAAGACATACAAATGGCAAGCAGTTACATGAAACAGTGCTGAACATCACTGATCATCAGAGAAATGCAAATCAAAACTGGGGTAAGATGATATCCCATTCCAGTTAAAATGGCTTTTATTCAAAAGACAGGCAATAACAAATACTGGCAATGATGTGGAGAAAAGGGAACCATTGTACACTGTTGGTGGGAATGTGAATTAGCACAATCACTATGGAGGTTCCTCAAAAAACTAAAAATAGAACTTCCATGTGATTCAACAGTCCCACTACTAGGTATATACCCAGAAGAAAGGAAATCAGTATATCAAAGAGATATCTGCACTCTCATGTTTATTGCAGCACTATTCACAATAAGCCAAGATTTGGAAACAACCTAGGTATCCATAAATAGATGAATGGATACAGAAAATGTGGTGCTTATACACAATGGAGTAATATTCAGCCATAAGAAAGGATGAGATCCTGTCATTTGCAACAACACGGATGGAACTGGAGGACACTATGTTAAGTGCAATAAGCCAGGTACACAAAGACAAACCTCACATGTTCTCACTTATGTGTGGGAGCTAAAAATTAAACCAATTGAACTCATGGAGATAGAGAGTAGAAGGATGATCACCAGAGGCTGGGAAGGGTAATGTTGGAGGGGAAGTGGGGATGGTTAATGGGTACAAAAAGATAATTAGATAGAATGAATGAGATCTAGTATTTGATAGCACAACAGGGTGACTACAGTCAACAATAATTGTATATTTTAAAATAACTAAAAGAGAATAATTGGGTTGTTTGTAAGACAAAGAAAGGATAAATGCTTGAGGGGATGGATACTCCTTTTACCCTGGTGTGATTATTACACATGGCATGCCTGTATCATAATATCTCATGTACCCCATAAATATGTATACCTATTATATAACCACAAAATTAAAAATACATTTTTTAAAAGAGATATTAGCAAATAGAATTCAGAATGTGTAAAAGGTATTATGCATAATGACAAAACAGTGCTTATTTCAGAGATGCAAAGATAGTTCAATATTCAAAAACCAATCAATGTAACCTGCAATACCAAAAGGCCATTGAAGAAAACTTACATGATCACATAAATTGATGCAGAAAAGTGACTTGAGAAAATACAACACCCATTCCAAATAAAAAAATACTCAGTTTTCTAGGAAGAGAGGGAACCTCCTCAACTTGATAAACGGCATGTACAAAAACCTATAGCTGACGACAAGAATGCCCTCTCTTGCCACTCTTTTATTTTATTTTATTTTTAAGACAAGTTCTCACTATGTTGCCCAGGATGGTCTCCAACTTCTGGCCTCAAGTGATCCTCACGCCTCGGCCTCCCAAAGTATTGGGATTACAGGCATGAGCCACCACGCCCAGCTGCCACTCTTATTCAACAAAGTGCTGGAAGTTTTAGTCAGTGCAATAAGATGAGAAAAGGAATTAAAGGCATACAAAATAGAAAGGCATAAATAAAACTGCCTCTATTTGCAAATGACATAATTGTCTACACGGTAAATCTCAGGAATCTTTAAAAAACCTTCTAGAACTAATAAATGCATTCAGCAAGGTTGTCAGATACTAGATCAACAATGAATGTGTGGACACTGAAATGAAAAATACAATACATTTACAATAGCTAAAAAATTTAATACTTCAGTGCAAATCTAACAAAACATGTAAAGCACTTGTATGCTGAAGACTACAAAATTCTGATGAAGGAAATCAAAGATCTATATAAATGGAGAGACATACCATGGATGGAAAACTGAACACAGTAAAGACTTCAATTCTCCCCAAATTGATATACAATTTAATGCAATAATTATCAGAATCATAGCAAGAAATTTTGTAGACAAAGACATGTTTATTTTAAAATTTATATGTAAAACAACAGGCCTTAGAATAGTTAAAATGTAGTGAAAATAAGATAATAAGATTAAAGTATATGGAATCACTTGTATTATGACTTAATATGATGCTATGGTAGTCAAGATAGTGTGGTATTGGTGGAGGGATAAACACAGATTGGAGGGACAGAAGAAAGAATCCAAGACAGACTCTTAAAAACAAATATGGCAAACTGATTTTTAACAAATGCACAAAAGAATGTCAATGGAGGAAATATAGCTTTTTCAACAAATGATGCTAAAACAATTGGATATCCACGGGCAAAATAATAAAAAAAACCCTTGACCTATATATCACATCTTACACAAAAATTAACTCAAAATGGATTATGAACTTAAGTGTAAAACACAAAACTATAAAGGTTTTAGAAAAAAAAACATAGGAGAAAATCTTTGGGATCTAGGGCTATGTGAATAGTTCTCATACCTGACACCAAAGGCATTAGCCATAAAAGGAAAAATTTATAAATTGGACTTAATCAAAATGAAAAGCTTTTGCTTTGTGAAAGAGGATGAAAAGGCAAGCTATAAGCTTGGAGAAAACATTTGCAAACCACATATCCAACAAAGGACCTGTATACAGAATATTTAAAGAACTCCCAAAAACTTAACGTTAAAAAATAAAACCAATCAGTTCAATCAGAAAATGAACGAAAGTCATGAAGAGGCATTCCATGAATGAGGAGATATAGATAGCAAATAAGCATAGTTAATGATGTTCATTGTAAGGGAAATTCAAATTAAAACCACATTGAAGTATCACTATGTATTTGTCAGAATAAATAAAATTAATATTAGAGACAACATCAAATGCTAGTAAAGGTGTGGAGAGATGGAATCACTTATGTACATTGTTGTTTGGAATGTAAAATGATACAATCATACTGGAAGGGGGTATGGCAGTTTCTTTCTTTCTTTCTTTCTTTCTTTCTTTCTTTCTTTCTTTCTTTCT
>NW_026652282.1:100550595-100616301 GCF_009828535.3 Hylobates moloch | reverse complement strand
CGCGCCCGGCCGACCAGCATTACAAACTTCTATCCCTTTCATTGAGACGTGAATTCACTTTGCACTCTTAAAAATGACATCCTGAAAGATTAGTCCCACCTCTACTGAGGGAGTTTCAGGTACTCTAACCAGAAAGCTATCATCCTTGGCAGATATCTTGGTTTGGGGGACCAGATAGACCTGGATTGGAATGCTAGCTCTGCCTTTTGGTAACTGTGTAGGACCTAAAGTACATTGCTTCATTTCTCTGAGCCCCAGCTTCCCCTCTGGAGAGTAAGAATATTGTCTGCAGTCACAGGGTTTCTGGGAGGACTGAAAGCAGGCATGCATTTTTTATGTCAAGAACAGTTACTGGCATAAAGATGCTATCATACTACACACATGGCTCTGTAACTCGCTATTCCTATGGTTTTGTACATCTATCTTTACATCCTGGTATTTTAACTTCTATAGGATAAATTCCCAAAGTGGGGTTCCTGGCCCCAGTGGTATGTGCTTTAAAAAAGTTAAATGGTGCTGGATTATTTTCCAAAAAGGTTTTAGCAATTCATACTTTTTGTGTGTGTGTAGCAGGGTCTTACTCTGTTGCCCAGGCTGGAGTGCAGTTGTGCGATCTCAACTCACTGCAACCTCCGCCTCCCAGGTTCAAGAGATTCTTCTGCCTCAGCCTTCCAAGTAGCTGGGATTACGGGCGTGTGCCACCATGCCTGGCTAATTTTTGTATTGTTGGTAGAGATGGGGTTTCACCATGTTGGCCAGGCTGGTCTCAAACTCCTGGCCTCAAGTGATCTGTTCGCCTCGGCCTCCCAAAGTGCTGGGATTACAGGAATGAACCACTGTACCCGGCCAATACTCTTAACAACTATGTATGAGAACGCCTGTTTCCCTGATGCTTACCAGTAGTGGATGTTACAGTGTTTCTCATTTTTGCTGATGAAAATAGTAAATGGAAAAATGGTATCTCGCTGTGTTTATTTTCCATTTCCTTTATCATTTGTAAATATAAATATATTTTAATATTTACATTCATTTGCATGTCTCCTTCTGTGACTTACTTTCCTTTGTCCAATCTTCTTTTGGATCATTTGTATTTTTCTTATCAATTTATAGGTTGAGAGTGTGAGGGGTACTGCTAAGGGGTACGAACACTGTTTTGGGGTGATAAAAATGTTCTGAAATTAGATTGTGGTGATAGTTTAATAACTCTGTAAGTGTACTGAAAACCTTTGAATTTTACACTCTAAATTAGTGAATTTTATGGTATACAAATTATTATCTCAGAAAACTGTTACAAATGAAAAAAATTTTTGAAAAGATTTTTTTGAGATGGTGATTTTTCATGGCTGAATACAATTCCCTTTTATGGAGTTATTGTATTTTATTTAAGCACCCTCAATTGTTTCTAATTATTTCCAATGTTTTACTCTTATAAAAATTGTGATGGGGCCAGGTGTGGTGGCTCATGCCTGTAATCCCAACACTTTGGGAGGCTGAGGTGGGAGGATTACTTAAGGCTTGGAGTTTGAGACCAGTGTGGGTAACATAGCAAGACCCTGTTGCTACCCAAGTTTTTTTTTTAACTGGCTACCCCAAATTTTTTTTTAACTGGCACACACATAGTGACGTGTGCCTGTAGTTCCAGCTACTCAGGAGGCTGAGGCGGGAGGATCTGAGCCCAGGAGTTTGAGATCACAGTGATCACTCCACTGCACCACAGCCTGGGTGACAGAGTGGGACTTTGTCTCTAAAAAAAAAAAAAAAAAGGAAAAAAAAAGTGATGAATTTCTTTGTACATGAATCTCTGCTTTTTCTTAGGATATATTCTTAGAGTAGGAATTACTGGGGGGGAGGAGACGGTTTTTAGGGGGAGATATGATTTCTTTCTTTCTTTCTTTTATTCTTTCTTTCTTTCTTTCTCTTTTTTTTTTTTCTGGTGTTGTTCCCAAAAGGGAGGTATGGTTTCTAATAAAAAATTTAAAAGTAGTTGACGGTGATTCCATGTCAATCTGAGTATTTTGGAGTTTTCTCATTAAGTTCAGAATGCCACATTCAGCATCCCAAAATTGTTGTTGGCCTGGTCCCTCCTACTATGGTGACACCAAGTGACACTATAGTTGGTGACAGAGAGCATTTTTAGTTCTCATCACACAAATGTATACAATTTATTTATCTCTTTATCATCAGTGTTTAACTTACAACTGTCTAGCAACTTACTGATTGCTAGAAAAACAAGATGAGAAGCTACATTGCTTTCCCTGGCTCAAATCCGTGGGGATTAGGGGCTAATTTTAGCACAGTTTTAGGCAAAAGCAGGAAGCAGTGCCTATGTGGTTTCTTGGCTACAGTTTCATACCACCTTCACATCTTGCTAACATACGCTGGAGAAAATAAAATAATAATAAGAGTAATAATAATGATAGGTACTATTGACTGATAATCATAAGATCCTTCTTTAGACAGAAAGGAACCTATCTTCTCCATTAGTTTTCCTAAATACTAAGAAAGAAAAATTCATCCAGAAGGAATGTAAAGGAAAAGGGTTTATATCTCCTACCTGATCTCTAGACCCACCCTCAAGCCGAGCCCTTTTTCCATCATCAAATCTTCAGATTTAGCCAGGCAAATTGATTAATGATGGTTGATTCACTGACTTCCAGGACATTAGCAATGCTTGAGAGAAGAGACTTGGTGTTGTCATAGGGAGTTGATTGGGTTTGTAATAAGAATCCTGGGTTTGGCCATTCTCGGTGGCTCACGCCTGTAATCCTGGCATTTTGGGAGGCTGAGGCAGGCAGATCGCTTGGGATCAGGAGTTCGAGACGAGCCTGGCCAACATGGTGAAACCCCATCTCTACTAAAAATACGAAAATTAGCTGGGTGTGGTGGTGCCCGCCTATAATCCCAGCTACTCTGGAGGCTGAGGCAGGAGAATCGCTTGAACCCGGGAGGCAGAGGTTGCAGTGAGCAGAGATTGTACCACTGCACTCCATCCTGGGTGACCAAAAAAAAATTTTTTTTTCCTGGGTTTTAGTTCTGACTCTGCCATTAACCTGTTATATGTCTCTGGGCAAATCATATGTCCTATCCGGATCTAAGTTTCCTATCTGTAGTTGATTTCTAAGGGCCCTTCCAAGTCTCACATGCTATAGTTTTAAGGAAACAATATAATTAGATGTCTTCCATTGAAAAGTAAGGCAGGGAACACACTTGAGAGTTGAAGTCAGAGGAAAGAAACTGAGTCATGTCAGAAACCTATTATAATCTAGGTTATTTTAAGTTAGATTCTTAAGATTATCATGCAAAAATATGCATTTGAGGTTGCACAACTCTTTACATTTACTAAAAATCATAGTACAAAGGTGGATTTTGTGGTATGTAAATTACACCTCAATAAAGCCATTAAAATATAAATTTGATTGTCATTTTATCACCAAATAATCATCGGCAGGGTGTATGGAATTGTGGATTGAGAATCTGCTGATTTATACACATGCATGAAGATGAGTGAGAGCAAAAGGATATGTTAATAATCTTGGGGGTTTTGTTGGCTGAGAGAAGCTACTGGGCTCCAGGGAGATTGATGGAGCTAAAACGTCATTGTCACATGGGAGGTAACTATTGATTTTACTGACAAACCCTGTCATTATAGAACACAATGCCTAGTTACATTAATTAGAAGCGAGTAAGAGAGTGGAGCTGGAGGCCATGCTGGCAAGGAGAGAGGGAAAGTGGAGATCAATCTTCTCTAAGATGTGGCTGGACCATGCAGGGAGTGAAGAGAGGGAAAGCTGAAAAGTAGGGTGGAGATTGGAACCAGTTTGAAGATCTCTGTGAGAAAGGCATAATACTTACTACTTTGGATTGCATATATAGTCAATAAAATTATAAAAAATTATTTTCAAATTGTAAAGCACTGTACAACTAAAATTATTTTTAATAGGCAATACAGGCCCTTGGCAAAAATGCAAACAGTACGAAAAAAATGATGTAAAGGGACAGTGAAAAGTATATTTCTTCCCCACCTTTGTCACCCATTTACTCTCTACAGAAGTATCCACTATTTCATTTTTTGTGTGTATCGCTCTGGAGAAATTCTATTATTCTATCCACATACAAATTCATGTATATATATACATGTGTATATATGAATGTATTTTACAAATGACAGGATACTGTTCACACTGTTTTTTATTTGTATTTGTATTTACTTAGCAATGTAGCTAGGAAAGCACTCCTTATTAACACATATTGATCTGCCTCATTCTTTTTTTTTTTTTTTGAGACAGTCTCTCTCTGTCGCCCAGGCTGGAGTGCAGTGGCACAATCTCGGCTCACTGCAACCTCTGCCTCCCAGGTTCAAGTGATTCTCCTGCCTCAGCCTCCCAAGTAGCTGGGATTACAGGTGTGCACCACCACACCCAGCAAATTTTTTATATTTTTGGTAGAGATGAGGTTTCACCATGTTGGCCAGGCTGGTCTCAAACTCCTGACCTCAAGTGATCTGCCCGCCTCAGCTTCCTAAAGTGCTGGGATTACAGGAGTGAGCCACTGCGCCCAGCCTGATCTGCCTCATTCTTTTCAAACACCTATAGAGTATTTCCTTGTACTGCTATTTATTTAACCAGTCTTCTTTGGAGGACATTTAATTTGCTTCAGTGGCATCTGTTTTATCTTCTTAAATTAATCTTAACCACTTAACAGCAAAACCAGTTCTCAACATAGTGATGAAGGTGTTGGATTTTTTTGCTTAATATATCAGTTTATAGCTATGTTAATTTTTTCAGTCAGAGTAATAATCTTAATATCCCCAAGACTTTAAAAAAAATTTTGATGATGCAATAAAGAGCTGCAGGGAAATTCAAGCACAATTCACTTCTAAAGAGCTGATTTGGCCTGGCTAAATATAGTCTACCAGGCAGTTTGGGCAGGGGTTTCAACATATTCAGGTTCCAATTTGGAAGGGGAACTTAAGCTTTCAAGAATACTTCTTTGAAAGAGAAGAACCAGAGAGGCAGTAGAATAAAGTGGAAAGATTTCTGGACTGGGTTTGGTTGCTCACACCTGTAATCCCAGCACTTTGGGAGGCCGAGGCGGGCGGATCACTTGAGGTAAGAAGTTCGAGACCAGCTTGGCCAATATGGTGAAACCCTGTCTCTACTACAAATATAAAAATTAGCTGGGCTAATTAGGCTGGAGTGCAATGGCACAATCTCAGCTCACTGCAACCTCTGCCTCCCGGCTTCAAGCAATTCTCCAGCCTCAGCCTCCTGAGTAGCTGGGATTACAGGTGCCCACCACCACAGCCAGGTTTGTTTTTTTTTTTTTTTTTGTATTTTTAGTAGAGATGGGGTTTCACCACGTTGGCCAGGCTGGTCTCGAACTCCTGACCTCAGGTAATCCACCCACCTCGGTCTCCCAAAGTGCTGAGATTACAGGCGTGAGCCACTGCCCCGGGCCGATTTTTTTAAAGAAGAATTGGACCATTTGACATTTCATTGGGAGGAGACCTAGAAACAGTGAAGGAAAAGCCAACCAGCACCCTGTGAGAGAAGAAAGAAAATGGAGAGGGAGGCCGGGCATGGTGGCTCATGCTTGTAATCCCAGCACTTTGGGAGGCTGAGGCGGGCGGATCACCTGAGGTCAGGAGTTCGAAAGCAGCTTGGCCAATAAGGTGAAACCCCGTCTCTACTAAAAATACAAAAATTAGCCAGGCGTGCTGGTGCATGCCTGTAATCCCACCTACTTGGGAGGCTGAGGCGGGAGAATTGCTTGAACCCGTGAGGCGGAGGTTGTAGTGAGCCGAGATTGTGCCACTGCACTCCAGCCTGGGAGACAGAGCAAGACTCCGTCTCAAAAAAAAAAAAAAGAAAAAAGAAAAAAAAGGAGAGGCAGAGATAAACTAAGTGTAAATCAATACAAGATTTTTGGAGGGCAATTTGTCAAGGGGTGTGTGTGTAGAAGACAGCCTGCTATGAGGGATCAGAGTCAAGCAAATTGGTGAAGGCATCCCTGTGGAGGGGCAGCCTGGTGTGGGAAGTCAGAGCCTGAGAGGGCTAACAAGGACATCTGCATGATGGAGTGGCATGGCATGGGCTGTTGGAGCCTGAGTGGAATGAGGAGGTCATACACATGGGGGAGAGGTGATGTAGGGAGCCAGAGCCTGCATCTGTAGGGAGCAGGCTGCAAAGGGAATCCATGAGGCAGGGAGGCTGGTTATGGAGAATCAGAGGCACCCAGGCAGGGAGAACAGAGCTGTCAGGGAGGGGTGGCAATGGACATGAGAGATTGATTACTTTTTTAGTATCTATTTCTTTGCTTTTTTTTCTTTTTTTTCTGAGATGGGGTCTCTGTCACCCAGGCTGTAGTGCAGTGGTATGATGATCTCGGCTCACTGCATCTTCTGCCTCCCAGGCTCAAGCGATCCTCCCACCTCACCCTCCCGAGTAGCTGGGACCACAGGTGCACACCACCATGCCCGGCTAATTATTGTATTTTTGGTAGAGACACGGTTTCACCATGTTGCCCAGGCTGGTCTCAAACTTCTGAGCTCAAGTGATCCACCTGCCTCGGCCTCCCAAAGTGTTAGGATTACAGGTGTGAGCCACCGCGCCCAGCCAAGTGTTAGTATCTTTTTCTGTGTGACAATTTACCCCCAAAACTCAGCAGCTTAACACAATACACATCTATTATCTCAGTTTTTATGTGGCAGGAATCTGGGCATGGCTTAGCTGGGTGTCTCTGGCTCAGAGTCTCTCACAAAGCTAAAATCTGAAGCTTCAACTGAGGGAGGCTCTGCTTCCAAGCACGCTCATGTGGTTGTTGGTAGGATTTATTTCTTCAAGGGGTGTTGACTGAAGACCTCAGTTGCTCAATGGCTGTGGCCAGAAGGCTCCCTCAGCTCCTTGCCATGTGGGTCTCTCCATAAGGGCATCTAGCTTCCCTCAGCTACCGAGAGGGAGGATAGGAGGGGGAGAGAGAGAAAGAAAGGGAGGAGTGGGTAGGGCAAGGGGAGGGAGAAAGAGAGAAAGAGAGAGACTAGAAGCCAGAGTCATCTTATAACCTAATCTCGGAAGTAACATCCCATAGCTTTTGCTGTATTCTGTCATTAGAAGTGATTCACTAAATCCAACTCACACTCCAGGGGAGGTGATTCCACAAGTGGTTGAATACCAGGAGGTAGGGATCACCGAGGGCTATCTTAGAAACCTCCCGGCACAGTTACATAGAGGAGTATTGATAAAAATGAGTAAATATATTAAGAATGACGTAAGCTATCTTCTCATTGTTATAAATTATTACTAATGCAGAAAGAAAGAAAATTGGAATGAACCCTGTGGTGTTGGATTGGATATATCAGAGTAAACTCATGGTTAGATAAATGACGGATAGATAGATAGATAGATAGATAGATAGATAGATAGATAGATAGATAGATAAAAATGTGTGTGTGTGTGTGTGTGTGTGTGTGTGTAAGTATATAAGTGAGGCCTCTGAGAGGCTCAGGGAGCAGCAACACACCAACAACAATATATACACCTGCTGCTCAGATTTGGCTTCTAGATACCATTTCCACTAAAAGGAATCAGGGCTTCTCCAGGCTGATTTTGGGACTGCAGAAGGCAAAGTACAAGATGAGCCTGGAATATTTTCTGTCAGAAACTAAGGAGGTGCTCGAAAAATGATGGGGTCATGTCCAAGGGACATGGAAACCAGCTTAAAGGGGCTCCCAGTGGCCAAATCTAGGACGATTTGAGCATCAAAGTAAACAATGATAATAATGGACTACAATCCATTGAATAAAATAGGAAACCATAAGTCTATACTGGTATAAACAAATAAATGAATAAATTGAAAGTTTGATGAGGAATGGAAAATTTACACAGTTTCAACGTACTTCCCCAGAAGGTGTGTATTAATTACAAAGAATAACTTCACAGTGGAGAAGCCTAGCACTTACCACCTTAGTCAAGAGATCAAAATGACCATCATGAGTAGTAATAGGACACGTTGAAATTATGCTCCACTTGACAGAATGCAATTAGAGCCTAGCGTCACTTCTGTGATAGCCCTGCCAAAAATAAGTAACCTAAATTTAATCACTGGGAAACATCAGATAAACTCAAATTGAGGGATATTTTCCAAAATAACTGGCCCATAGTCTCCAAAAGTGCCTGAGTCTTAAAAGTCAACAAAAGACCAACGAACTCTTCCAGACTGAAGGAGATGAAGGACACATGACAAAAGCACTGCACGATTCTGAACTGGATCCTTTTGCTGTAATAGATCATTTTGAGACATCTGATGAAACTTAAATGGTACCTGGGGATTCAATGTTAGTAATCTATTAATGTTAATTTCCTGATTTTGATGGTTGTTTCATTCATGGTTAGACAAGAAAGTATCCTTGCCATTAAAAAAATAAAAAGGTACACACTAAATTATTCAGGGGAAATGGGGCAACAGGGTGGCAAATCCCTTTCAAATGGTTCAGGAAAAAAAAACCAGAACAGCCTGTATTACACTTCCAACTTTTCTATAAGTTTAGGATTGGTTTAAAATGATAATAATAGTAGTAGTAGTAATTTAAGAATAATGAAAAGAATGTCATAATCATGAAAGTCAAACACAGTCTGAAGAACTGTTTCAAGATAAAAGAAGGCTAGATATAAACAAAAAATGCAATAGATGATGCTGAATTACATCTCAGACCCCCTCCCCCCAATTTTTTTGCCACAAAGAACATTATCTGCACAATTGGAGTATTATGAGTAAGGCCTGTAGTGTAGATAATAGAACTTTATAATATTAACTTCCTGATATTAAATTTGCACTGTGCTTATGTAAGGAAATTTTTTCGGTCGGGCACGGTGGCTCACGCCTGTAATCCCAACATTTTGGGAGGCCGAGGCGGGCAGATCACCTGAGGTCGGGAGTTCGAGACCAGCCTGACCAACATGGAGAAACTCCATCTGTACTAAAAATACAAAATTAGCCAGTCGTGGTGGCACATCCCTGTAATCCCAGCTACTCGGGAGGTTGAGGCAAGAGAATCACTTGAACCTGGGAGGCAAAGGTTGTGGTGAGCGGAGATTGCGCCCTTAAACTCCAGCCTGGGCAACAAGAGCGAAACTCTGTCTCAAAGGAAAAAAAAAAGAGATTTTTTTCTTTTTTCATAAATGCATCTAGGACAGAAAGAGAAATATTTTGTTCTAAGAAATACATACTGAAGTATTTAAAGTTAAATGGACCTCATAGCTAAAATTTACTCCCACACGGTTCAGAAAAAAGGTAATATGCATATATAGAGAAAAGATGATAAAGCAAACTGACAAACTGTTAACAATTGAGGAAATACGTGTGTTCCTGCAACTTCTCTGTAAGTCTGAATTTATATTACAATAAAAAGTTACAAAAATATACATATCCTTTGTCCTCACAATTATCTTTCAAAAGGTATCCAACATGTATATAAAGATATTCATACATGGATGCTCACTGCAGTATTGTTTGAAATAGCTGAAGATCAGGCTCAAACAAATTGTTTATTGATAGTGGATTTTTCATACTATGAAACACTATGTAAGAGAATTGGGTATATACCTGGGCTAAAAATAAGGAACAAATCACCTTACACTGATTAGAATGGCTGCTATAAAAATAAACAGAAAATAAGCATTGGCAGGGATGTGGAGAAATTAGAACTTTTGTGTACTGTTAGGGGAATGTAAAAATAGTACAACCGCCATAGAAAACAGTATGGCGGTTCCAAAAAAACAAACAAACAACAACAACAACAAAACACACACACACAAAACCCCAGAGCTATCATATGATCCAGCAATTTCACTTGTGGGTATACATCCAAAAGAATTGAAAGCTCAAATAAATGAGCTGCCTTGTTTCAAAATAATACATTTTCTACTAGTTTCTGCTATATTCATTGTTTCAACCAATTTTTAAATATAAAGGTAACAGAGTTACATTCCACAGTGACATAAATATATTAAAGTAAACTAAAATTTCCGCAAAAGTCTTTTGTTTTGTTTTTTTCTGAGACGGAATCTTGCTCTGTCACCCAGGCTGTAGTGCAGTTGCGTGATCTGGGCTCACTGCAACCCCCACCTCCTGGGTTCAAGTGATTCTCCTGCCTCAGCCTCCCGAGTAGCTGGAATTACAGGTGCGTGCCACCATGCCTGACTAATTTTTGTATTTTTTAGTAGAGATAGAGTTTCACTATGTTGGCCAGGCTGGTGTCCAACTCCTGACCTCAAGTGATATACCCTCCTCCGCCTCCCAAAGTGCTGGTATTACAGGTGTGAACCACCGTGCCTGGCCTTTTTTTTTTTTTTTTTTATTGAGATGGATTCTCGCTGTGTCGCCCAGAGTGAGGCAGGGGCGTGATCTCAGTTCACTGCAACCTCTGCCTCCTGGGTTCAAGTGATTCTCCTGCCTCAGCCTCCTGAGTAGCTGAGACCACCCGAGTAGCTGGGACCATAGGTATGCGCCACAACGCCTGGCTAATTTTTGTATTTTTTGGTAGAGACAGGGTTTCGCCGTGGTGGCCAGGCTGGTCTCGAACTCCTGACCTCAAGTGATCCACCCACTTCGGTCTCCCAAAGTGCTGGGAGTGAGCCACCACGCTGGGCAGAAATTTCCACAAATAGTTTTAAAAGGCAATAGGGTCAAATGAATTCAGTGGGCTTCATGGCTGCCTTTCAATATAATTCTGTGCCTTCAGGTTGTACCCACGGCTAATATTTTATCCAAAAGACAACAGGGCAGGCACAGTGGCTCATGCCTGTAACCCCAGCACTTTGGGAGGCCAAGGCAGGCGAATCGCTTAAGGCCAGGAGTTTGAGACCAGCCTGGCCAACATGGTGAAGCCCTGTCTCTACTAGAGAAAAAAAAAAAAAAAAGAAATTAGCTGGGCATGGTGGCCTGTAATCCCAGCTACTCAGGAGGCTGAGACAGGAGAATTGCTTGAACTTGGGAGGTGGAGGTTGCAGTGAACTGGGATCGTACCACTACACTCCAGCCTGGGTGACTAAGCTACACTGTGTCTCAAAAACGAACAAACGAACAAACAAACAAACAAACAAAAAACCAAAGTACAACATTTGGAGACTGCACTTTTTGCTGTTTCTCAGGTAAGGTAAGCTGATTTTTTTTTCAGTGCTGTCAGTAACATAGTAAATCAATGAATGCTACATGACACTTGTCCAGTGCTACGTAACATAACTCTTATTTTGTCCAGACTCAGAAGGAAGCTTACAGTAGGTGAATCCCTTGCAACCTGATTCATTTCTCGTGTTGATTTCCAAAGGTCTAGAATAGGATGGCAGCATTTCAAATTATTGAACACTTGAATAATCTGCTTGGATTTTTTTTTATTCACCTTAAAACTCGATAGTAAACAGGCATTACTGATTTGGAGGTTATAAAGGATTTATGACAGCAAAAGTTAAAAATTTGTTTTCTTTCTAATATTTTGATTCTGTTGTCACTTCGTTTGAAAATTAATGATATTTTTCTGCCCTGCATATGGATATGGACCTTAATAATATAATTGGGTATCTGCTATCAAATTTATATTCTTCAAGAGAAAGCCACATCAAATAAAAGAAACTGCTTAAGCCACTTTTATTTTTATTTTGCAATGCTAGAGGGAATTCTAAGCCATATTGCTTACTGCTCTTTAGGTTTTATTTTTCTAAATTTTAATGGTGTCTTACACTTATGATGTATTTAACTTACATTAAAATGCAGATGTTTTAAGAATTTTAGTTTTGTTAAGGCTCTTCTAAATGTAATTTAAGTAATAAAGGATTATTATAAGAGTTATAACTAGGATTAGGAATTTTTTTAGGTTTATCTGTGCTGTGTTTACTGATTACGTCACTTAGAGTGACATTGTATTTTGAAAATATATATCAAATGATAGCATAACAGGGTAGTTCTGTTGCTAAATATTTTGTGCAAATCTTTAAAAAAAGACTAATTTTTCTGATAATCTCTTCTTGTAACTGGTATATTCAAGGGTTTTGTCTCACTCCAGGAAAGGCTTTTCATTAGAAGATGAGATTGAAGCATTATGTCATTTATTAAATTCTCACAATGTGCCAGTCTCTGAGTTAGGTGTTCCAAATACCAACGTTCAAAATAACATTGCAAAGAATTATTCTCACTGTGCAAATGAAAAAATAGTGGCCTAGAAAATTAAGTCACTTGCCCAAGCTGTGTTATAAAGCTAATAAGTGTGAATAACTAGATTTCGAACCATGATTTTTTTCCCAGACATTGGTAGTAATAGGTTTTCAAGTCAGTTTTCTTGGTGTTATTTCGATTTTTGTTTTTATTTTTAATTGTTGTTGCTTATGTCCCAAAATGAAATGAATGACATGCATTCTTCATGTATATTGTTTGAAACAAAAGTCCCGGAAATACACTAACAGGAATATCATTTATTGATAAGCTGAATTCTGTTTTACTTTTTCCCAATAGTCTATGCATTAGAAAATATTTCACTAAAGTAATTAAAGCACAAAATCATTAAGATTCAACAACAACAACAAAAAGCTTTAGATGACAAGAGAAGCAATTTTTCCATTGTTATTACTTTAATATATCCCATTTGGAGCATTGGATAACCTAAAATACAAATCAACGTAATGATTAGCAGCATAGCATCTAGAACTAAATTGCTCAGATTAGAATCTCAGCTCTCGTTACTTAATCGCTCATGTAGGGCTGTAGCTTAAACTTTCTATGCCTCAGTTTCTTCATTTAAAAAATGGGGACAAAAAATGGAATTTCGGTCACAGTTTTTTAATTAGTACTAAATACCTTTATACAGTTTGTATATGTAAAACCCTTTTCATGGTACATAACACAATAAGGAATAGCCATTAAATTTTCAGGTCAATTTATTTAACTGAAATGATTATGTATACTGCATCAGTGTACACAGATTTGTTTTATATTGGATGGAATATAACTTAAGAGATTAGAGGATACAAAATATGGTTATATTTGATTTTATTTTAAAGCATAAAAATATTCAAAATATTATAACTATATTAAGCTATATTCTGTAGTTTTAATTATATATTAAAACTATATTCTATAGAATGGGCCTTGTGATATGGAAGTCAAGAAAGTGAATGCTACCTGAGGGAGCTCCACCAGAGAAGTCTATATAAGGGACTTGGCCATCCTGGTCTCCTCTGTGCTGAAGGGTCTATACTCTGGGGTGGGGTGGGGTGTAAATGATAGACTCAGTTCCTGCCTTCCACTTTCAAAAGATATAAAAGAATTAAATTCAGAGACTAGCCTTGAACCCAGGTCTTTAGAGCAACAGAGCCTGGAGGAACGTGGCTGGAATTGTGTTCAAATTGTTGGACCACCATGAGCAGGAGGAACAAGGCTGACTTTGCATGTCCTCAAACGTGCAGAAGTTACCAGGGGACCAGTTTCGCTCACTCTCAAGCCAGGAAGTCGGAGACCCGAACGGTGGTACACGGAGTCAGTGAGTCCTGGTCGCTGGAAGTTGGCTAGCCTCCGAAAGCAGGCCCCAGAAACAGAAAAAAACAATGCGGGGATAGTCAGTCAATGGCCTTTGTGGTTCTTGCTCACTCCCTGATGTGTAAATTTGGCCAAGCGCGTGGCCACCTCTCAGCAGTCCCACTTCAGGGATGAGGTGAACAACATCACCTCTCTCGTTAGTTGTATACTCGTTTTTTCAAAGGAAATAGGTCGCGTGGGGGTTGGTAGGCCAAGTGAGTTTCAGCCTCTAAATCACTGTAACTTCGTGGGGGCTGGGGGGGAGTAGCCTGATCAAAGCCTCGAAATCTTGCAGCGGCGCCTTGGGATAAACTTTGGCTCGGCCTTTGCAGCACGAGAGGGGCGGGGTTACTTGAAGGGCTCCTCAGGAGAAGGCGATTGGCCCTGGGGGAATCAGGGGGCGGGACGAGTCCATCATTGCCAGTGGTCTTGCCTGCAAGTTCAGGGCGAACCGCCAGGGCGGCGGAGTTCTGAGGGCAGCCAGCGCGCGGGCAGACGAACCCGCAGTCGCGAGCCACTAGGCAGCCGCGGTGAGCTCGCCAGAGCCTCAGGGGATTGAGGAGGTCACGGGGCTTTGGCACCGGGTCGCGCGCCAGCGTTGCCCTCTTAGCTACGGCGAGGACGCTTCTGCGCGCGGTGAGCTCGACGCGAGCCATTCAACAGCTGGCTTCGCGAGCGAAAGTCGCACGGGGTGACTGGGACCGCTGACGGTTGCGACTGCGGCGGTTGGAGGGAGGCGACGATGGCGGCATAGACGTTGGCGGCAGCGGCGGCGGCGGCGGCGGCGGCGGCAGTCCCGTTATCCCAGCGGATCCTGGAGTAGAGACGAACGGTTCCTGAAGCTCCCGGTAAATGCCCTCCGCTCTGTCCTCACAGAAGGCAGCCACGCTGGGCCCTCGGTGGGGATTGGGGAGGGGCTGCTCAAGAGACCCGAGTTCCCCGCTTGCCTCAGCAGAGTCACGTTTTCCAGAGTAACGCCTAGGCTCTTCCAGGTCCACTCTCCCCTCACTCGAGACCCCGCTGCGCCAGGGAGCGCACCGGAACCCACTCGAGGGCTCACCCAGGCCGCTGTTGGGCGAAGGTCGAGGCATTCCCCTGGGGCACGTTGGCAGTGACATCCCGCTAATGGGAACTGAAGGTGCCCTCTCCTGCTCGACCCATCATTAGCAGGGCTCTGCCGCCGCCGCCCCCTGATGACCCTCGTCCTTGGCTTTAGGGACTTCTCAAGAGATTCTGAGTCTCGGCTCGAGGTTTCCGGCGGAGTGGATTAAGGCCGTTTTAATCTGACCGTGACTTGCTCACCCACGAGGCTTTCGGGATGCAAGATCCTGAGCTTGGGTTGGTGGGCAGAGAGGCGAGGGGAAGAATCAAGTTGGGGAGGCCCATGCTGTAGGATATGCATGCCAACCCACACTCAGGGGAAATCATAGTCGTGGTCCTTGGGACCCGTGCCGCCTTTTGGTCTCCTGCTTTTTGTGTTTTTATTTAAAGTCGACCATTACAGGAGGCAGAACTTTCTAGTGCTGCTAACTCCAAGGGGTAACAAACGTGTATTGGAACGCTGGGTTCCAGTATGGGAAACTGGTTACCCTTTGGGCCTCTTCTTGGTGTCTTTTCTAGATTGAGAATATGGTCTCAAAGATCATGCCCATTTTGCCCTGTTTTCCTGCCTATCTCTGATCTAACCTTGGAACCTCATGCTGTTGAGAGTGTAAACTTGTGCAGTGCAATTGGTAGGGCTCGTTCTTCATGCTGAGAAAACCATTTTTTTGGAAAAATATATTGGGACCTCTCAAATTCTGGTTTTTTGTTTGTTTGCCTTTTGAAGCATGTGATATTCCAGCAGTTACATTTTTCTGTGCTCTGGTTTTTTGGGGGGAGGGGAGAGAGGCTGGGGGAGGCCTTCAAAGAATGGAGTAACTTCAAGCATGGAGTAACTTCCATGAAGGCATTTTTCCTTCAACCCTTGTGGAGCACAGAGGAAAGTGACTAGTGGAATAGGCCTGCTGACAAAGGTGCCCGGAGGATCCCAGCTGCCACACACATCAGGATGGATGGGGCTGACTTGAGTTGGAGTAACATTGGGCGGGAGGGGGACAGGGCCTGCAGAGTCCACCTTGGCTTTTGTAGTGGCTTTCCATTTTGTTCCAGCCAAAGAGTATACCTGCAGTGCAGCCTGTTTGTCCAAGTTCCCATCATACACTTACGTGAAGAGAGTGGCCTTTGCTGGCTTTATGTGTCATCACTACCCACAGTAAGAAAGGTGAGGTACAGAGGTTAGAGAACATGGAGATGATAATGGTGGTGGTGGTGGTGATGCGTGTGTGAGAGAGAGACTTATTCCAAACAGTGAAGCAGTTTATCTTCCCAGCATGCATTCCTACCTTTGCTAGAGAGAGAGACTTTTGCTGAGTTATTTCAGAGCCAGGGCGCTGGTAGTTGTCCAACTCTCTGATTCAGTGTACACTTGGGTCTGTGGGTTCTATGTTGTATCCAACATACTCCTGGCACTTTAAGAAGCTATAAAACCAAGCTGTGGGCTGAGGCAGGCTAATGCCTGGGGCACAGAGCAAATGCGGACATCATGGAATCCAGTTGCCCTTTGCTCAGAAGAGACAGCGCAAGGGCTGGAGCACTTGCAGAAGAAGAGGAAGGTCAGTGAAAATTTGGTAGTCATAATAATAATGAAAATTTACTGAACACTTACTGGAAGTTAAGTACTTTACTTGGATCATTTTAATTAATTTATTTATTTTGAGACAGAGTTTCACGCTTGTTGCCCAGGCTGGAGTGCAGTGCATGATCTCGGCTTACTGCAGCCTCCATCTCCCGGGTTCAAATGATTCTCCCACCTCAGCCTCCCGAGTAGCTGGGATTAAAGGTGCACGCCACTACACCCGGCTAATTTTTGTATTTTTGGTAGAGATGGGGTTTCACCATGTTGGCCAGGGTGGTCTCGAACTCCTGACCTCAAATGATCCACCTGCCTCAGCCTCCCAAAGTGCTGGGATTACAGGCGTGAGCCACTGCACCTGGCCACATCATTTTATTTAATCCCACCTGTAAGGTAGGCACTATTATCATCTTCTGAAGCTCAAAGAGGTTAGGTAGCATGCCCAAGGATGTCACCAAGCTGGTCAGTGGCAGAGGCGGGATTTGAACCCAGATCTGCTTGACAGTGTGCAGAAGGAACACGCTAGGGGCCCTGGGTCAAACTCAGCCCTAGATGAGTGTGCTGCAGCCTGCACAGGATTTGAAAAAGCAATTGAATTAGTGGTCGATGTTGAAAAAGCAAAAGAGCTCAGTAAGAATCAGGATTTCCAGCTTATCTTGAAATGCTGGAAGGCCTGGTCTGCATTTCACTTGTGGAGGGCAAAGCTGTGCAGAACTGACTTCTTTAGCAAGGGGCAGGTGCTCTGCTTTCCCATGGTCCTACCCAGTCCCCAGCCCCCGTGCTCAGTACCTGCCTAATCCTGTAGGCCCTGGGCCACTGCTCAAGGGAAACAAGCCCGCACTTGGAAAGTTTCACACTCAGGATTAGCTTCTTGTCTTATTGCGTAATTAGGAAATTGTCAGACATGCAGTGAAACTGTCTCTGTGAAGGGTGAATAATCTTAACACACAGGAATGCTGTGGGCCTCATTGTGGAGCATTATCCATAGATAGTAGCTTTCTTTGGGCCTGGGGCTGAAAGCCCGCTGTGCTAGGGCTCCAAAGAGACATTCTGGTGGGCCTTGCTGTTCTTCATCCTTTGCTTGCACTCAGGTTTTGTTTGCTGAATAGTTGATGTGTATAGGATCTGGGTCAAAATGATTTAAAAAAAAATCAGGGGAAAAAAAAAAACAACTCAGAAGTGACTACCTAAAAGATAGCATGTTAAAAATATTAATCAGGAGTCCCAGAAAGTGGTCCATATGTTTTAGATGGGCAGGTATAAGCCACTCTGTGTTGGCATTTGAGGTGGGTAGTTCTTTGTTGTGCAGGTCTGTTTAGGAACTCAGGGCAGTTAGCATCGCTGGCCCCTTGCTTACCAAATGGCAGTGGTGTCCTCCCTATGCTAGTTATTGTGACAGCTACAACTATTTTTATGCATGTCCCAACACTCTTGAAGGGAGCAATACTGACACACTTAAACATGACTGTAGCCTATTCTGAGGAATTCTAACACTCATGTGAAAGAATGTCAAAACCATTATTGCTTGTCTGTAGCCCAAGTACCAAATGTCTCTCCTGACATTCACCATTTTCTTCCTTAGATTCCAGTTAATTGTCTCAATTTCTTTCCCTTTCTAGACTCAGTTGTTTGAGGGTGACTCTTCACTGTGGTCCCCAAACTGTCTTAAAGGTGCTTGGTAGGTACACTCAAATTAATCTCAGTGTTCACTGATTAATGTTAATAGGTCTAGGAGTCCAAAAGAACAAGCAAGTCTGCATTATCATTTCGGTGTGGGTCTTTAGGTGCTGTTATTAGTATTTTAAGTATGGAAATAATACTTTTTTTTTTTTTTTGAGACAGAGTCTCAATCTGTCACCCATGCTGGAGTGCAGTGGTGTGATCTCGGCTCACTGCAACCTCTGCCTTCTAGGTTCAAGCAATTCGCCTGCCTCAGCCTCCTGAGTATCTGGAATTACAGGCGTGCACCACCACGCTCGGCTAATTTTTGTATTTTTAGTAGAGACGGGGGTTTCACCATGTTGGCCGGGCTGGTCTCAAACTCCTGACCTTGTGATCCACCCACCTCGGCCTCCCAAAGTGCTGGGATTACAGGCGCGAGCCACTGTGCCCAGCCGGAAGTAACACCTTTTAAATGTAGTTATTGAGCAAAGTCTCTGTTTTACATAAGATTTAGCATTATTAAGTTCCTACTATGTGTTAGGTACTGTTCTAGGCTCTAAAGATATAATGGTGAACCAGGCAGATGCAGATTAAAAATAAAAGGTTGACAATGACACAGGATGATCAGATGGTTTCTGTGTTACAGTGAAAATAAAATGGGGTGATAGGCTACCAAGTCACAGGGTGGGAGCAGTGCTATTTCAGAGAATGTTTAGGGCAGGCTTCTCTGAGGAGGTGACATTCAAGTCAAATGAGAGCAAAGTGAAGGAGCCAGCCATGAGAAAATTTTGGAGGAGAGCCCTTCAGGTAGAGGGAACCACAAGAGCAAAGGCCTGAGGAGTGAACCTGATGCATTTGAGGGGCAGTAAAAAGGCCAGTGGGGCGGGATGGAGAGAACAAGGGTAATAAGGGAGAAGCATAAAAAGCTGAGTTGAAAGAGGTGGGCGGGGGCCATGTTTTGAAGGTAAGTAGTTTGGATTTCATTCAAAACATGATGAGATGCCGCTGGAGGGTTTTGAACAGAGGAGTGACATGATCTGATTTAGGTTTTTAAAAATATGACATTGGCTGTTGTGTAGAGTAGACTCTGTAGGGGCAAGGATGGAAGAAGAAGGACCAGTTAGGAGGCTGTTGCAGTACTCCAGGTGAGAGATCACAGTGGCCTGGACCGGGGGGTAGCAGTGAAGATGGAGATGAATTTGGGATTTGTGTTAAAGGTGGAGTCAAAAAGACTTTTGGAAGGATTAACTCCTAGGTTTTGAGCCTAAGTGCCTGGGTGCAGGGTGGCTCTACTTAGGGAGCTGGGAATCACTGAGAGTCACGGGAGCAAGTGTGAGGTGGAGGACAGGTTTAGGAGATGCAAATTAAGGGCTCTGATGCACTTGTTAGGTTGAGATACCAATGATACATTCAACTGGAGACATGGAATAGGCAGTTGAATATCAATATAAAGGTTGGCTGGAACTACAGCCAAAATAAAATTAAATGCAAATTAAAGCTGCTTTAAGTTGTCATTTTCTACTAATAAAGGTAACAGAAATAAAAATTATAATGATCCAATGTGATCAGGACTGCAGGGGAATCAAGTATGTTAATGCTGCTGATGGCCTAATAAATTGGCTTTTAAAAAATATTTACATAAGACCTGGAGCCATGGTTCACACCTGTAATCCCAGCACTTTGGGAGGCCAAGGCGGGCAAATCACTTGAAGTCAGGAGTTTGAGACAAGCCTGGCCAACATGGCGAAACCTCGTCTCCACAAAAAAAAAATACAAAAATTACCCGAGCGTGGTGGCACGTGTCTGTAATCCCAGCTACTCTGGAGACTGAGGCATGAGAATCACCTGAACCCGGGAGGCAGAGGCTGCAGTGAGCTGAGATCGTGCCCCTGCACTCCAGCCTGTGAGATAGAGTGAGACTCTGTCACAAAATAAATAAATAAATAAATTAATTAATTAATTAATTTACACAAAGATTTCCATGGTAGCACTCATTCTCATAATAGTAGTATAGAGTAGTGGCAGTACTCTTTTGGAAAGAGTTATGCTCTTTCAAAAATAATTGAAGACACAAATCCCCAGGGAGAATGTCCAACTAAATATATAGTAAGTATAGAGTTTCTATAGAATTTTTCTCTATATAGAATTTCTTTTTTTAGCAACCTTTAATTTTTATTGACACATTGTACAGAATTTCTAGAGAAACTCTCTATAGGCATGAACAATGAGGAATTGTGTTGACCATATCAATATCTGGAATTGCTAATAAAACAGGTGCAAAAATCAGATCATGATGGTATATACAGTGGTGTAAATCTTACATGCTGTTCATGCTGAATATTGTTAATATACAGTTGTCTTAATTTTAAAATAATTTCATTCACTTTTGACTTTGTACCTGTTTCTCTCTGGCACTATTCCCTGGTTAGGATGCCATAACTTCATTTTGGTCCACCGTGAAGAGTTCAAGTGAATTGTGGCTTCTCCAATCTTTCTTCCCTTGATCACATTTTCAGCACAAGGTATTGGATAATATCCTATTCTGTGGGACTTGTATTCAAATAAATTTACCTTGGGATTTTTAAAAGGTTGGGAAATACTGTTACTCTCAAAAACTGTGTAATAGTGCAAAGCAGGGTCCCGTGTGAAGGTTGCTTTTGACCTGTAGGTGGCGACCGGTGGGCAGGAATTTTGCTGGTAATTTTCAGACTGTGGAAATACAACTGAGAAGCAAAGCACTGGCAACTTCATGATACGCATTTCCCACAAATAATACTCTGATTATTCAATGATTGAGGCAAAAGTATGGAAGATACTCAGCCACATTCCTTTAATTCCCTGATAGTTTTTTTTTTCCATGAGAAGAGAAAGCAGTGAGTCTTCTTCAGTAGCACTGTTTGTTAATCCAAGGTATAAAGCAGCATTCCTGGCTGGAGGTGTCTGGAGAGAGGTGTTCTTCAATAAAAATGTTCCTGGTGCAGAAGAAGGGGCAAAAGACCAAAAGACTGGTCAGATAGGTCTGCTGACTGCTCTGTGCAGGTTTTTAAAAATAGCTTCTTCCCTTGTTATCTTGGAATGACTCCTATACACACTAGCTTAGAGTTAGTTATGTGAATGCATTTGCACAGAAAGGCCAACACAAGACTTTTCTTCAGGCTAATTTATTTTCTATTAGCCTCAGAAACACTCAGAACACTTTGCTTTCACAAACATTACCACGTACAGGAAACTTTAGGATGATGTTTTAACACAAGGAAAAGAAAACAGGAAATTAAGTTGCTCAGAGTTAAATTAATGTGAATCCAGCTTTCTTCATTTCAGGATCAAAATTCCACTAAACTCTACCTTCGAGTTGATTTTCTTTGAATGGTGGTAGAACAGATTCTCTCTCAGTAGGACTCTAATATTTCATTGTTGCAAATTTATCATTGCCGAATGGCTGTGCATCTCCAAAAATCCCTTCCATTCTGCCCAGAAAGCCCCCAGTGCCCCCATAAGCCCAGACCATTTTAATTTTGGAATTCGGTCATTTGTCGGGTCATATATTGGCTATATTCTTATTATTGCAAAACTGAGTGCCACTCATATTAATGATGTGATTTTTAAATTATTCAAGATCAGAGCATATGGTCAGCCTCAGTTTTAAAATGTTGCTGGGCTAATGATGTGTCAGAATACTTGAACGTTCATGCATGGCATCTTGGCTGAAGAACCATGGAATGTTTTTATTTGGTCAAGATACACTGGGATTCTGTAGTAGCCAGAAAATTGAAAATTGGCTAGGTTAATTTGACCCAAATAAATTCTGGCTTCCCTGCTATTTCCATAAATATGTTGTATAATTGCATACATCTTAAATGTTTTCAAAATGACTGACTTTAATATTCAAAAGTCTGGAGAAAAAAGAAAGGCAGCAAAGAGCTACTTTGAAAGAGGATATTGATTGCATAGATGGTCCTATTTTTTCCACTGTTTTTTTTTAAGTACCTCATTCAAATGGCCTTTCTAACACTGTGACAGCAAATATTTATGAGAGTGAGAACAAGCAAGAGAGAATGAATAGGTGGCTACTTTGCTGATTACTCAAGTGCTTTTAAAGTTTCAAGTTATATTTCTGATCTAAAAATCCTGAGATATATTAGGTGAATCTCTCCAGTATCTCCTGAAACGGGAGAAGATATTGGAATGTCTTAGGATGCAGACTGTGCAGAATTTATTGAGGTTTCACTGCTGGTTAAAATAAACGTTTTAGGCTGTGACAACATCTCCAATCTATTTCCTTTTCTCTATTCCCTTATCCTACTGTTATTCAATCAGCTTTGCTACGAGATATAGAGGCAAGGAAGGTGAGGTGACCATGTTCTCTGAGAATCTCCTAGAAATGTTTTGGCATTGGGAACATGTTGAATGAAATGTTTTAGTAAAGCTACGTACACAAGATACTGCTAGAATGCACACTGTGTAAACATTACTAAATAACTATAATTTTTTAAGGTTAGAGGAGCTCCCATTTACCTATGCAAAGATATTAAAGAATAAGTCATCTCAGAAGTGTTGCTTTTAATCATAAGGCTAAAGGAAAGATGTGTGCATGTGGGTGGGGAGGATTGGGGAGGTTATGGTGAACACAATAGAATATGGGAATACTAGAAATATTTATTAAAATTTGACTTTTTGATAATTTGTGAAGGTCATGATTATGGCATTTCTTGCCATTAAGGCTTGGTTTATCTAGGCTCCTAAAACTTTGTTTAATAAATTAATCTATGCATATAATAGTGATTGGTGAAAATGATGGGAAAGTTATTAATGAATTCTACCATTACTGTCAATTGAAGCACAGGCTAATTAAAAGGGAAATTAGAGACAAATTAAGTTGTTCTAAAGAGTCAGTTTTAAATCAAAGCCTAATAATTTGATCTTAGTGATTCCACACATTTTGGTATGTATATTTTGATGAATATATAAATATGCATAAAATACATAACTATATCTACAGTATAATAACTAAGCATAGATTATATTTTTGTGTATTTGGTTTAAACAGGGTTAAAAACAAGGATTGTGTAGAGGAGAAAATCACAATTCTTTTTTTTTTTTTTTTGAGACAGAGTCTCCCTCTGACTCCCAGGCTGGAGTGCAGTGGCATGATCTCGGCTCACTGAAACCTCCGCCTCCCAGATTCAAGTGATTCTCCTGCCTCAGCCTCCTTAGTAGCTGGCATTACAGGCGCCTGCCACCACGCCTAGCTGATTTTTGTATTTTTAGTAGAGACGGGGTTTCACCATGTTGGCCAGGCTGATCTCGAACTCCTGACCTCAGGTGATCCATCTGCCTCAGCCTCCCGAAGTGCCAGGATCACAGGCATGAGCCACCATGCCTGGACTAGTTGAGTATTTTCCAAAAACATCTGTTTGCTTTTGCTGTGTTATAAATTATCATTTATGAGTTAAACGCTGCAGCTAAGCCAGGAGTGGTGGTTCACGCCTGTAATTCCAGCACTTTGGGAGGCTGAGGTGAGAGAGGTGAGAGGATTGCTTGAACCCAGGAGTTTGAGACCAGCCTCAGCAACATAGGGAGACCCGTCTCTACAAAAAATAAAAAATTAGCTAGGCGTGGTGGCACGTGCCTGTAGTTCCAGCTACTCAGGAGGCTGAGGTGGGAGGATGGCTTACGCCCAGAAAGTCGAGGCTGCGGTGAGCCTTGATTGCACAACTACAGTCTAGCCTGGGGGACAGAACAAAGCTCTGTCTCAAAACAAAATATTTTGCAGCTAGATCAGTGATTGATGAGGGTAGGGAGGAAATGTGGAGGGACAATGGGTATTTTGACTACCTTGATTGCAGTGATAGTTTCATAGGTGTGTATACATATGTCAAAATTTATCAAAACCTACAGTTTTGATACATGTGTAGTTTATGTTATGAAATCTGTAGTTTATTATGTATTAATTTTGCCTCAATAAAGCAGTTCTAAAAGATAAGTTCTGCAGCCCATTGTGTAGCTTGTATTGCAATTGCGAAGTGAGCCTGTGATATTCAAAGTCCTGTTCTTATCTCCCGGGCTTCCATCATGACTCACACAAATTTTGACTATGGGTTCAAATGCCTATAGGCATTTACAGTGATGGCAGATAGAGGGGTGCTTTTGGTGGGTGAAGGGAGTTGCTATTGTATTAATCTGTTTTTTTTTACCCTTTTCTGGACAAGTTGGTGTCAGCGGTTATAAATTGCTTCCTTTTAATAGCTTGTTATTATCATCTGAAGTTCCTATTTTTAATTAAACAAAGTACAAAATTAATACATTCTTATTGTAAACATTAAAAAATTGAAGCATTAAGAAATGTACAACATGGGCATATAGAGTAAAATAATAGATTGGAGACTCCAAAAGCTGGGAGAGTGGGAGGGAGATGAGGATTGAAAAATTACCCATTGGGTGCAATGTACACTATTCAGGTGATGGGTGCACGAAAAGCCCAGATTTCACCACTGCACAATACATGCATGTAAGAAATCGCACTTGTACTCTCTAAATATATAAAAATAAATTTTTAAAAAGGAAATGTACAAAGTATTTAATAAAAAGGGAAAGTTTATTCTTCTCCTATAGTCCCAATCCATTTTCTAGGGGAAATATTGTTAAAAATTTGATGTATATTCTTCCAGACCTTATATATTATGTCTGTGTGCATGGCCATGTGTGTTTATATTACTTTTACAAGAGCAATATCATATGTTACTTTATTATTCTGTCACTGCTTTTTATTTTTTCTCTAAAAACTATCACTGGCATCCTTTTTTGTCAGTAAATACAGATCCACTCTCTGGCTCCCTACTTCCCTCGCTGCCTCCAAAAGGTGGAAGGGTGGGAGGGAGGTGAGGGTTGAAAATTTACCCTTTGGGTACAATGTATGCTATTCAGATGATGGGTGCACTAAAAGCCCAGATTTCACCACTGCACAATATATGCATGTAAGAAATCTGCGCTTGTGCTCACTAAATATCTAAAAATAAAATTACTCCCTCCCTCTCTTCCCTTCCTTCTCCTCCTCCTCTTCCTCCTCCTTCTTCTCCTATTTTTTTTTATTAGTTTTCGACTTGAGGTCTCCTTAAGGAAGAAGGATCACAACAGGAGTTGGTTGTTGTGCACCTACGTACCAGTCACTATGCTAGTTAATTTTTAGTGACTTAGAAGAAGTTGCCAATGACACTTCTATAGCAATGAAGCCATGCCATATATAAAAAGCTTACTTCTTGGTTCATACTAGGTCCTCAATATTTTTTAAAAGTAAGATTAGAGAATTAGCCCTCTATTTTGGGAGAGTAATTTAAGATGAAATATTTATTGACGTTCAATTTTAAGATCTAAAGCCTGTGAACCACTATGAAAGATATGAGAAGAACAAATGTCTCGGTTTGTTGTCATTTTTGTCCTTGGGAAACAGGAATTTAAGTTGTGAGGATTTTAAAGGAGGTCAGTTTTGTTTTTTTTTTTTCGAAAACAATTGGGTCTTCTTGGGAAAATCAGTTTGTTCTTATAGTCATCTATTTTATCCAACATTCTTGATTATACATAATTTGTGATAATTTCTAAATATCAAATCCATGATAAAGGAATTTAGAAATTGGCCTCCATGAAGCTACTTAAAATAATGTAACCCAGGCTTTGAAATCAATCCAAGAGAAGCATTCTACAGTGTTTTAAACAAAGGCAGTATCGCTGGAGCAAGTGGAGAGCTTGACAAACCTGATTACTTTGAAGGGAGTAATTCTGTTTTGGGTGTATATTTTCTGGAATTAAAAAAAAAAACTGTTGCTTTATATTAGATTGTATAAATAAATGCCTAATGGTTATAAATAAATTTTAGAGTTCAGTATATCTTAATTGAATATCACATTAATTTTTCTCCTAGAGGGGGCTTAGTGTTGACTCTTATTGCAAATTGCAGCAAACTAACTGGATTTCTTCCATTTTGCTACATAGATAATGCTTTTGGAGAAAGAAAACATGTTTATTCTCATATCATCCCATTTCAGTGTTGCTGTCATAACGGTTTCTAGAACACAGTATCTTAGATACTGCTTTTGATGACCTTTTATAAAATCAGTCTCTACAAACCTTGCCTTCTAAAGGAAGTTAACTTGGATTGTCCTTTAAGGGTAGTTATTAAATAATTCTGTACCTATAAAGTTAGCCAAGATTTTGCAGTAAATTTTGTGTTAGAATTTCTGTCATCTGGCCGTATATGTTTGGGTCTAAATTTCCCTAAAGTTGACATGAATGAGAAACTCTGGTGACACAGAGTCTGAATATATCCGCTCAGAAAAAAACTCCTTTATTAGAAAGTGCTATTTAAAGTAAGCAAATAGAAGCTTAAATCTCTAATTCCCAGCATTAGTGATCTTGTTCACCTTAGTACTGCTTCAAAGAGTTTGTTAATATGAAGTAAACAGGAAGCACTCATGTTTTGGGGTTTTTCCAGTCCCAAAGTAGAGGGCAGGTTCACTTTGTCACTCATTAGAAAAGGCTGTCTCTTCTTAACTTTAACTTAGAGATCAATTTAGTTAAAGTCAACAGACTGGAGGAACAAGAGTAGATATGTCCATTTTAGACTTGGAAACCAACCTGGACAAGGGATGCTAAGTCAGGTGCATGAGTTAGAGCTATAAGTTCTATGCATGTTCGGTGCATGTTCATTAATGTGCCACCCTTGCCCTGTTTGTGTACCATCCCCAGCAGATTTTTAATGGAACTTTACATTTAATATCAATTGTACAATGGATTAGAGATTTAGAATCTTGGCTTCTCAATGTATGGGCAAGTCATTTAATTTTCCTGAAACTGTCTGAATTTCCCCATCTGTAAAACAGGCAGGCAAATACCTACTCACAGGTTGCTTCATAAATCAAATGAGATAAAGTAAGACTACTACCACTAATAGATAATATTATAGCTTATGTTTATTGAGAACTTCCTGTGTGCCAGGCACATTCTAAGGATTTCACCTGTACTCACTCATTTAATCCTCCCCCAAATCTTATTATCTCTATTTTATGGTTAAGGAAACTGAGACACAGTATATACTCTTTGAAAATTCTAAAAAACATTAAATATTATTAAATAAATATTACATATTACATATTTATTATTATTTTTCCCTTATAGAACAGATATTATTATTTTTAATAGGCTTTATTTTTTAGAGAAGTTTTAGGTTCACAAGAAAATTGAGCAGAAGGGGCCTGGCGTGGTGGCTCATGCCTATAATCCCAGCACTTTGGGAGGCTGAGGTGGGTGGATCACCTGAGGTCAGGAGTTCGAGATCAGCCTGGCCAACATGGTGAAATCCTGTCTCTACTAAAAACACAAAATTAGCCAGCCGTGGTGGTGCACGCCTGCAATCCAAGCTACTCAGGAGGCTGAGGCAGGAGAATCACTGGAACCTGGGAGGCGGAGGTTGCAGTGAGCCAAGATCACGCCACTGCACTCCAGCGTAGGCGACAGAGCGAGACTCCATCTCAGACAAAAAAAAAAAAAGAAAAAAATTGAGCAGAAGGTAGAGATGTCCCATATACCCCTGCTCCTACACATGCCTAGCTTCCCCCATGATTAACATCTCCCACCAGTGTGGTTATAGGTGTGACAATCAGTGAACCTACATTGACACATCATCATAACCCAAAGTCCATAGTTTACATTAGGGTTCAATCTTGGTGTTGAACATTCTGTGGTTTTGGACAAATGTATAATGACATGTATCCATCATTACAGTATCATAGAGCATAGCTCCAACTGCCCTAAAAATCCTCTGTGCTCAGCCTATTCATCCTTCCCTCCCCTCTAATTCATGGCAGCCACTGATCTTTTTACTGTTTCCATAGTTTTGCCTTTTCCAAAATGTTATATAATAGGAATCATATAGTATGTTGCCTTTTCAGATTGGCTTCTTTCACTTGGGAATATGCACTTAAGTTTCTTCCACATATATTCATGGCTTGATAGCTTATTTCTTTTTGGGGCTGAATAATAATCCATTGTCTGGATGTACCACGGTTTATTTATCCATTCACCTACTGAAGAACATCTTGGTTCCTTCTAGGTTTTGACAATTATGAATAAAGCTGCTATAAACATTATATGCAAGTTTTTGTTTGGACATAAATTTTCAATTCCTTTGGAAGAAATAACAAGGAGTGCGCATTGCTAGATCATATGGCAAGAGTATGTTTAGTTTTGTGAGAAACTGCCAAATTGTCTTCCGAAATGACTGTACCATTTTACATTCCTACCAGCAATGAATGAGAGTTTCTGTTGTACCACATGCTCATTGTGATGCTTCTTCCTTAAGGAGACCTCATTTGGTGTGGTCAGGGTTCTGGATTTTGGCCATTCTAATAGGTGTGTGGTGGTATCTCACTGTTGTTTTAATTTGCATTTTCCTTATGATGTATGATGTGAAGCATCTTTTCATATGCTTTTTTGCTATCTGATATATCTTCTTTGGGGAGGTGTGTCTGTTAGGGCTTTGGCCCATTTTTAAATCAGACTGTACTCTTATTGTTGAGTTTTAAGAGTTCTTTGTATATTTTGGATAACCGTTCTTTATCTGACATATCTTTTGCAAATATTTTCCCCGGTCTGTGGCTTATCTTTTTATTCTCTTGACAGTGTGTTTTGCAGAGCAGAAATTTTAAATTTTAATGAAATCCAGCTTATCAATTATTTCTTTTCTAGAATGTGCCTTTGGTGTTACATCTAAAAAGTCATTGCCATACGCAAGGTCTTGTGGATGTCTAAATGTTCCAGCACCATTTTTTGAAAAGACTATCTTTGCTCTGTTAAGTTGTCTTTGCTCCTCTTTTTTAAAGATCAGTTGACTGTATTTATGTGGGCCTATCTGGGCTTTCTATTCTGTTCTATTGATGTATATGTCTTTTCTTTTACCAAACCATTATCTTGATTACTATAGCTTTATAGTAAGTGTTGATGTTGGATAGTGTCAGTTCTCCAACTTTGTTCTTCTTCAATATTGAGTTAGCTATTCTGGATCTTTTGCCTCTCCATATAAACTTTAGAATCAGTTTGCCAATATCCACAAAATAACTCACTGGGATTTTGATTGGTATTGCATTGAATCTATTGATCAAGTTGGCAAGAACTGACATCTTGAGTCTTCTTATTCGTGGACCATATATTTAGTTTTTCTTTTCCTTGTATAGATCTTGTACATATTTTGTTAGATTTCTAACTAAGTATCTCATTGTTTTGTGTGCTAATGTAAATGGTATTGAGTTTTAAATTTCAAATTCTACTTGTTCGTTACTGTTGTATAGGAAGGCTATTGACTTTTTTGTATTAACCTTATATTCCGAAGCCCTGCTGAAATAACTTATTAGTTCCAGGAATCAGAAGATATTATTTTAATTCTGCTTGTAGTATAGTTTTCCTTATCAATTTGTTCTAAGTCCAGCAATGCCAGCACCATTTCACAATCCAAATCTGTGTATTACTCCATCTGTATCAAAATTTTCTCTTTCGCTCTCTAAGGTGGTCTAAGGACACCATGACAGTCACAGTGGTGTATGATAACTCTGAGGAAACAGAGCTCTGTGCAGCTCAGCACCTCTACCTCAAGCCCATAGCAAAATTGTTGATCAACATATTGCTTCCAGGGAGTCTAGAACCTGCGAGGCCCTTCTCTAACTGGGAAGTTCTTGACCAGCTGAAGAGCCTGATTTGCCCTGACCAGTTCACCACAGTTCAGCTCTCCAAGAGTACAACGGACTTCATTCAATTTGAGGGTGAGGCTGAAACCCGAAATTTGGTTCAGATCCTGAAGGCAGTTACACAGGAAGATTATCAAGCTAAATGGTTTGAAAAAAGACTTAAAAGTAATGGCTACAGATGCCCAGGGAGAATGGGAGCACTTCCCCAGGGAAAAAGAGCCCTCGTTGAGTGACGGGGCTGAAGAGCAGGAGAAAAGCCCAGATTCCATATATTTTGAAGAGTTGCCCTGTAAATGGTTTGCACCTGAAGGTTCTAGCAAAGAGAAGCCATGTGAAGAGCTCTTTTGAGTAGTCTTTGAAAGTTTTGGGAAGATCAAGAATGTGGATATCCTTATGCTTGGCCCCTACAGAGAAGTGATGACTGACAGGAGCTTTGGGGGTTTTAGCTTTGGCTTACAGACATTTGAGGCATTCATACAATAACAAGAGGCAACTGACTTTGTAAAAGCCATGGAGTCTCTTCGAAGAATGAAACTGATGCTTAAAGGAAATGATGGGAAAGCTCTGGCATGTAACATTAAGGTAAGAAGTAGCCAGAGTTTCTTTTATTTTCCACTGTTCAGGTGATCCTGAAAGCTGGAAGGAAGCATCTAGAATAAATTTTCTTAGACCCTAACAGGCTCTGATCAATAACTAATATATAAAAACTTTTATTATTTTTAATAAATGGATGTTTAGGAAGAAAAACAATCCAGATTTGAAGTCTCATTCTTGTGCTATCAGGCATGCTGCCAGCTATGACTTTAAAGTGATGGTTCTTATAATCTGAGGTTCTGTCTCAACTACTTGAGGGCATTAAAGAATTCTTCATGGCCCCTATGGAATTATCTCATATGCTTATTATATTTGACAAGTTGCTGAGAGAGAGGAAGAGAGGAATACATGCAGTTTGAAACCACATGAAGGCCGGGTGTGGTGGCTTATGCTTGTAATCCCAGCATTTTGGGAGGCTGAGGCGGGTGGATTGCTTGAGGTCAGGAGTTCGAGACTGGCCTGGCCAACACGGCAAAACCCCGTCTCTACTAAAAATAGAAATATTAGCCAGGCGTGGTGGCACACACCTGTAATCACAGCTACTTGGGAGGCTGAGGCATGAGAATCGCTTGAACCTGGGTGGTGGAGGTTGCAGTGAGCCGAGATCATGCCACTGCACGCAGGCCTGGATGAAAGAGTGAGACTCTGGTAAACTGCTAAAACATAATCCTAACAAACTTGGGTTCTTTACTTTCAAAATCAGCCTGTCTACTCCATCATGTCATCTCATTGATGTCTACATACTTTCATCATCTCCTTCTTGAAGTTTTAACCCAGCAGTGGAAAAGATGCAACTAAACTCTCCTTTTTCTGTAAATCAGTCTTTAGCATGAATTTGGACTTTCTGCTTCCAGCGTATGAGTGTGTGTGTGTGTGTGTGTGTGTATGTGTGTGCATGTGTGTATGTGCATGTGTGTATATGTAGCTAGCTATGTTAAAATGTATATTTTTAAATTATGAGCTATTCAGTCAGGCAGATGATATAGCAAATACTGTCATGACCACCCAAGTACCACTGCTCAGCTTAAAAAATAAAAAATTAGGCTGGGTGCAGTAGCTTGCACCTGTAATCCTAGCACTTTGGGAGGACGAGGCAGGTGGATCATTTTGAGCTCCAAGACAACATAGCAAAACCTCGTCTCTACAAAAAATACCAAATGAACCAGGTGTGGTGGCTCTTGCCTGTGGTCCCAGCTACTTGGGAGACTGAGGCTGGAAGATCGCTTGAGCCGGGAAGCAGAGGTAGCAGTGAGCCAAGATCATGCCACTGCACTCCAGCCTGGGCGACAGAGCAAGAACCTATCTCAAAAAACAAACATTCTCAGTAAACTATCGCAAGGACAAAAAACCAAACACCGCATGTTCTCACTCATAGGTGGGAATTGAACAATGAGAACTCATGGTTTTGGTGGGGGTGGGGGGACAGATTAGAATATACCTAATGAATGACAATTGGTAATAACATGAGTCATGGATACAGATGTAACAAACCACACATTGTAAAGTATAATTAAAAAAAAAACAACAACAAAGAAACAAAAATAAATAAATTAATTAATAATAAATAAAACATTACCACAAGATGAGCGACCACTTCCCGCTGTCCAGTGTCTGGTTATAATTTTCTTGTGATTTGGTTAACCAAAAATTTTAACCTATTTTATACTATTTTGTAGTATCTCAATCTAATTTTCACTTTATTTCAAGATTTGAAAAGTTGTTTACTAATCATGATAGATCTTCTCTCTCATCAGGTTAGTTTTTGTGCATCTTTGCTCCCCATGCACCACACACACTTCTGATTATTTTTGTTTCTGATGATTAAAAAAAACATTAGCTCATTTGATCTTTTTAATGAACCAGAATTAATATATTGACATTTCTCAGCCTGTGCCTATGATGGCACTGTGATGATGTCTATGACCATGTGTAAAGTAAGCTCCTCAGGGTTTTTTTTTTAAAGAGCTTTATTGAGGTACGACTGACAAGTAAAATTGTGTAAAGTTAAGGTGATGATTTGATATACTTATTCAAGGGTTCTGCCAAAGAAAATCCTCAAGCCTATAAGTACTGTTTGGCTGGTGGCTGAGAAGCAGTAGGAATATGAGTACTGGGATGCAGTGAGGACGTTTTGAATTCAATTGATTTTGAATTACCATGTACCATCTTAGTTTTATCTCTCTGAGCTGGGACGTACCCAGCCAGCTGGCAAACTTTTCTAATGAAACTTTGAATTGTTTTGGAGCAGGCTACATCTGATACGACCAAACACTTCAGCGAAGGAGCTATAAGGAGGAGAAATCAGGAAAGGCTAAACTTACAAGAACTAGAAGAAGAAAGGAAAAAAAGAAAAGAGAAGAGGAAGTAGCTGAAAGGTGTGTAGACCAACTTTAACAAATTTTTTTCTTTGATTTATGGATTAATCCTTTTGGATGAACAGCTAGACTTGGTAGATAACATTGAGATGGAGGCAAGAATTGGAGCAGATTGGAAAACGCCATTGAAAGCTACAGTCTTTCAACTGTGCTGTTACAGAACCAAAATGGCAAAACTGTTGAAAACAAAAGACTTCAAAAAAATATGTTTGTCAGGGAGGACAGATAATGAGGAATAATAGAACTAGCTAGATTAAGATGTCTGGAAAGAAATGATTTTTTTAAAAAGGGACCAGAAACTTTTTTCTTTTTTTTTTTGGGACGGAGTCTCGCTCTGTCACCCAGGCTGGAGTGCAGTGGTGCGATCTGGGCTCACTGCAAGCTCTGCCTCCTGGGTTCACGCCATTCTCCTGCCTCAGCCTCCCGAGTAGCTGGGACTACAGGCGCCCGCCACCTCGCCCAGCTAATTTTTTGTATTTTTAATAGAGACGGGGTTTCACCGTGTTAGCCAGGATGATCTCAATCTCCTGACCTCGTGATCCACCCGCCTCGGCCTCCCAAAGTGCTGGGATTACAGGCGTGAGCCACCGTGCCCGGCCAGGACCAGAAACTTTCATAGTGAAAATCCTAGCCTGCCAAGTTAAGAATTTTTACCAATTTACCAAATATTATCAAAATTACCTAGCCTACTAATTTAAAATTCGTAAGAATTTAGTGCTGGGATGGAATTTCTTCTTAAAATGGTCAATAATCAAGCTAACTTGTATGCAAGAAGGCATGGATTGATTGGGAGTATTTTTCTTGTTGGCCTAAATTCCATCTGTGAATTTAAGGAGCTTCCATATATTTTTCTTCTTCCTTCCTCCCTCCCTCCCTCCCTCCCTTCTTCCCTTCCCTTCCCTTCCCTTCCTTCCTTTTGCAGTCTCATTCTGTTGCCCAGGCTGGAGTGCAGTGGCACAATCTCCAGTCACTGCAACCGCTGCCTCCTGGGTTCAAGCGATTCTCCTGCCTCAGCCTCCCAAGTAGCTGAGACTACAGGCTCAAGCCACTATGCCCGGCTAATTTTTGTATTTTTAGTAGAGATGGGGTTTCACCATGTTGGCCAGGCTGGTCTCGAACTCCTGACCTCAGGTGATCCGCCCACCATGGCCTCCCAAAGTGCTTGGATTACAGGTGTGAGCCACCGCACCCAGCCTCTTTGTATTTATTTCTTTGAGCTTATCGTTGATGTCCAGTTCAGGAGTTTGAGTCAAGAAGGGGCTATTGGATTACCAAAGGTTGCCAGTTGAGTACAGATGAGCCAAAACTACAGAGCTTTGAAAATTAATTTTACTTCCTGGCCCTTTCTCATGCATGTTTATGCTTTTATTCTTTCATATAAATTGTAGCCATTCAGAAAAGGAGATAAGCAGGCTCATACCTGTAATCCCAGCACTTTGGGAGGCTGAGGTGGGAGGGTCACTTGAGGCCAGGAGTTCAAGACCAGCCTGGGCAACACGGGGAAACCCTGTCTCTACAAAAATTAAAAAAAAAAAAAAATTAGCCAGGCGTGGTGGCACACGCCTGTAGTCCCAGCTACTCGGGAGGGTGAGGCGGGAGAATCACTTAAGCCCAGGAGTCTGAGGCTACAGTGAGCTATGATCGTGCCACTGCACTCTAACCTGGGTGACAGAGCAAGACCCTGTCTCAAAAAAAGGAGATAAAGAATACCCTTCCATGTGTCCCTTACTTTTTTGGCCAGTGGAGTGATAGGAATTACTTGAGGTCATGTCTGTGAAACTTGGCCAGAGCTTGAGCCTAATAAATATGACTAGTCCCTCCCAAATCCAGGCTGAACATCCAATTTAGATAATCCTCTGACTTTTGGCTAAGTTCTGACTTAGGTAATTGCCCCTTCTTTCCCTTTCCCCACGTTCCCATAAGGGCCTAACTGAGACAGTTTTAATTTTCAGAAAACAGCAGAAAAAAAGCCCATATTCTTCTAAGCCAGTATGTTTTTCTGATAGTGTGCTGTGTTAAGTAATATGTACCAAGGACCAGTTCTTACCCTGAAGATTTTCTGAGTATTTTGACTCATCTTTATTTGTCTGTTTGAAACCAACTCATAGGTTTTATTCACAAGAAAAATGAAACAGTCTCCATGAAAGCTGGATTCTGTGATCCCTGCTTGTGGTTTGAGAATGTGGGGGCTAAAGGCCCCTCCTTTGAATTCTGTAGCCTTCTTTATTTTATACTCTATCTCTGCAGAAGGCCTCCTTTACAGCTTCTATTTGACTAAGAAAATGATGTGTCTTTCCCCTTGACTGATGCTTAACAGTGTTTTGTTTTGTTTTGTTTTTTAATTACAATTGTCTATATCAGGCACTGGGGTTAACAGTGGTGGATTCCTGGAAGCTGAGATGATCTGTTCTTCCTTGGCAGCGGGAGGGAGGGAGGAGATCAAATGCCTAATAAATACCTTCTGAGTGGTTTAATCTTAATCATTGTCCAGAAAAAGAAAAGATGATGAGCAAAAAGTCCAGGTAAAGAGGAAGAAGGCCAGGGTAAGGAGACAAGCCCTGAAGGAAAGAGACAGACACCGGCACAGGAAACAGAAGCCCAAAGCCAAAGCTGAGGTACCTCAAGAGCCAGACTCTTCAGAGGAGTGGGAAGAGAGGAAGTACCTAGTGGCTCAGAGGCGAGTTGAGGCACTTCGGTTCCTAAGGGTACTCCTGAGGAAAATTTCAGGAAGGCTATTGCCGAATTGTTCTTCAAGTTTGGTAGGTGCTCACCTTTCTGAGACATTACCTTTGCATTTGAGCAGTGGCCTATTGAAAATTCACTCCATGGAAGACTCATTGCATCCATTGGGGCTTATTTTAAATAGGCTGACCTCTAACAATCCGATAGTAGATTTACAAAAGGGATATCCACATTCTCTAAAGGAGTTGTGTCCCAACCTTCCATTTGACTCTCTCTCTCTTTCTCTCTCTCATTCTGTCTCTCTTTGTGTCTCTAAACTTCAGGACAGTATTACCCAGAGCATTTAGCTAGTGTGTCTACTTTTCTAAGTTCATAATGGATGTAACAGAAAAATGCCAGAGGGAAGAAACGGATGGGGGCTGGGTGTCTGGTGTTATTAACTTTGCTCTTCCACTCATCTGCAGTAGGTTTGGTAGAGTCTTGAGCCTTGTAACAAGCTCATGATAGTCTGGTCTTAAACTATTTGATAAGAAATTTCTCACCTCACAGAGCAATTGTTATGTTTGGACAGTTTCATTTTTGGAAGGTGTTTCTCCCCCTTCCTGACCTCCTAAAGGTAGCCAGATTCTGCAGATGTCCTGGATTAAAAGCCAGAAACGCTACCAAAGTGTTCATTTAAAAATCCATATTCAGTGTTTTAAAATATGAATAGTAAATGCCATTAGGATTACATAGAGTTACTTTTATGTATATTTGCAATCTTGACCTCTTTCTCATTAGTGTGGACAATCAAACTTAGTGAAATCAGGATCAGAAAAAGTCACATTTACATTGCTAATAAGGCTAGCTGGATCTCTTTTCATTTTCCTTAATGACCTCTGAGGGTGACTCCTAAAGAATCTATCTTTTTCAATGTGTGTGGTGTCTGATTCTTGGCCTCGTAAATACTAATACCCATTATGCAGTCCCAGGTTCTAATCCCAGGTAGTGTGTAGGCACTGTGCTCTGATGTGTGTCAGGTGTCAGTGGGAGCATAGTACAAAGCCTCCAGCAGGGTGGGGCCTGTGGGCAGCACCTTTCACCTGCTGTGCAGTTATGGAGAGCAGATAGCACTGCAGACATGATTGCAGATAGAACCACGATCACGGCCACATTTGCTACTTGCTACCTTGCTTCTTACTGAGCACAGGGGAATGGGGAGGAAACTCAGAGACAGCCTTACCTGCAGTCCATAGTAAGAGGCTGTTATGAAAAGAAAGACAGTTTATCTTTTAAGCTGGTGGACCCTTTTAGATATACATTTCACCTGTCAGTCTTTTCTTGTACTGGGATTTTTCTGGGAGGGCTATAGATAATTTCTTATTCCTCTTTGTATCTCCAGCTCCTAGCACAATACCTGGAACATCAGGCTCGTTGACTTTCAAACAAGTGAAAAAAGAGTTATGTGCTTTGAAGGCTATGTAAAGTGTGGTGCCTTCTCACATAAGCATGGGCATAGACCTACTCAAAACAGTTCATATTAGACTAAGACATTTAATTTTGCCTTCTATTTCCTCAGTGCAATATTGTTCCTAATTTGGATCTATCCCAGGTATTAGAAGTCTCTTCAGAACAATGCCAGAAAGCACAATTTTTCTTTGGAATTTTTTAATCTGTTTAGTTTTTCATGAGAGATTTTTCGTCTTTTTCTTTGAAGGGATCCACACAGTTTAACCCACAGGAAGTCGACATTATTGGCACCAAAGCTAATGATTCTCCAGGGAACACATTGAAAACTCTGGAAGAAGAACAGCTAAACACTCTGTACCTTCAAAATCAAGAGGAAATATCAAAATATCAGGTTGCCAAGTCAGACAATAAACAAAAAACAAAAAATGAAGAAAATAACTAGGGATCACTTACAGAAATCTTCCCACTGCCTTGGGGAAGAAAATTTAAGGTATTCCCCTAGAAAACAGAGAGATGAAATATTATTAGGTGATGAAGAATATGAATTCAGTTTGTTTTTTAAGCATAACTCCTTGGAGATTACGATAATTAAAGGCCAGTCTCTTGAAAATGAAGACCACCATGGTTCTAGTGATTCCTGTTCCAGATTATCTGGGAGAGGCCAAGGTAGGAAACCTAAGATCCATGAAACAGATGCATTTTTTGACTATCTTTTCAATTATTATGAACCTCCACAATATACTCGTATCTGCCTAGAAACAAGTCAGGTAGCAGGCACATGTCAGTGGCAGAGGGATGTCCAAGCTAAGGCAGATGGATTTCAGATTAATTTGAGAAAGCGTAGGCATCACTCAATCAATTCGAGCCAAGTAGAAAACCCGGAAAGGAAAGAACAGGTTCAAGAAAATGATTACTCATCAAAGATTTGTACTCAGGATCCTGAGCATAAACGAGGAAAAGTAGATTATGCCAAAGAATGTACTAATGGGTTTAAAACTCATTGCCAGGAGACAGCCCATAAAGCTGGTGGTCAGCTGTCCCCAAATGATGGAAACAGCTGTCTGTTGGAAAAGACTCATACTTATCATATCGAAGATTCCAAATCCACAAGGAAAAGCCAAGTGTCCACACCCCACGAGTCAATAGGCTTAGGTTTACAGTTGACAGATTTCTTAGAGGAAATTAGTAGTGATTCTGAATGCTTTAATGAAACCCTTAGTATAAACAAAGAGGAGAAAGAGAAATCTGTGGCCACATTTAATAGTTTCTCAGAAAAAGAACCTCTTGACACTGACAAAATGATCACTCGCAAACGAAATACAAAGTCGAGTCAGCAGACCTTTTTTTCAAAGTGGAAGCGTGATGGTGAGGAAAAATACTCTAATTACAAGTTTAGGACACCAGGTAGGAAGTCTGAGTATGAACCGAGATGGATATGTTCATGGCTTAGGGGTGAAAGTCATTTCGTTAGACATGAAAACAACAATGGCCAAATGAAGGAACAACTAGCCCCCAAATACTTGTTTGATGAAGGCTACTACCAGGAACCCAGTTCCAATTATCTAAAGAGGAGGTTTAGTGATAGTACATTGGACCAGAAAGTGAACTATGGGCCCTCTCAGGTGCCCGTAATGTCATCAAGAAGTGCTAGGCCTTTCTATTTTGGTAATTTTCACAGAAGAAGAGGGACTCCTTGGAAGTCAGAATATAACCAGAATTCAAGATTTAGAGGATGTAATTATAACTATTTCAAGTTCAATTCTGATTATTACTATAGTAGACATAATGGTCATGAGTATATTGACTATGGAAGCTATTCAGGAAATAACTGCACTGGTTCTTTAAATTTTAAATGTTTTGATGACCACTTAGATCAGGAGTATCCTTTTTCACAATAAACATGTAACAAGGAGAAAATTTAAAACCAAATGTTGCATGTAATTAACAACTACACAGCAAGACAGCAGCATTTAAAAGCTTCAGAACCTGTGTGTTTTATATTTCCAAAGCTTGTCAATACTTGTCAATACACCTGGAGTCATTTTGACCTATGCTTTCAACTTTGGCAAGAGAAATAATAATTTGTATTTGACCCTGCTCAAGCTTTTAAATGTTGCTTGATCCAAGGATAGACATTTCTATGGTTCAGCTAAAACTTTAATTCTACGCCAGTGAAGGAGCAGATTAACATTGAGAGGGGTTGAGATGCCCCTCTATGGCTCCTTAGGTGTCATAACATCATCATTTAGTGTCATTTATCTCTAAAGACAACAACAGTGAATGAATAATGATCCTTTTACATGTTCTTTGATTTGGTCAGAAACACCACATGCAGCAACAAACTTTCCTGACTTTCATTTAGAAATAATTATAGATAAAAGAGACGACAGTTAGAACATAGACTTCTTCATGACATTAAAGAGTTGCATGAGCAGCCACCAGGAGAAAATTAATCTTATTACTACGTTTAAATATTCAAAGAGTTGTCTTTTTCAAGACAAAGTCTTGGAAGAAGAATCTAAAAGTGGTCCAGATTGTCCTTTGAGGTTTAAGTGTATAGTATTTAAACCCATTAGCAGAGTTTTTTTTTTAAGAACCCCATGTCTTTCCATTTTAGAAAAACAGCAGGATTAAAGTAATATAACCAGTGGAATTTGCAAAAGGAAATATTGAAAAATTGTGGGACACCAATAATGTCACTTGCAAAGAGAGGCTGTGACTATTCCACTTCAGGTTATGTAATCCTTTCACTCAGGGCTGGGTTACATCAGTTTGTAAAAAGTCACTGAATATCCCCCAAACTGAACTTTATTAAACAGTAACAAGTGCCTCTCTTCTCAATCCTCAGTGATGCCATTAAGTTTTCAAAAAGAGTCAAGAGAAAAGCCTATAGTTTTGTAGCTAGGAAAAAACGTGTATGTGTAGGATTTGTAAACTCTCAACATAAGCAATTGATCTTTTTACCTACTAGTTTTTGACTTCATAAATGTTTTTAAGTTGAAATATTTATGGATTCTTGAAGACTTACATCTTAGTGCAGTGCATGTTTTATAGAAAGCTCCGCTGATTCATTCTGCCTTACCTTGCATTTAGGACCTCAGGGGCAATCGATTACCTTTTTTTTTTCTCCAACAAAACTATGCGTGACCTGGTAATTGAAGACATTAACGAGATTAGAGACAGTCAGCAACAGGAAAAAGTCATTTTTAATCCACAGAAGCAGTAAAGGGCAACACTTTGATATGACGATTCATTCAAACACTCTTAATTTGATATTCTGTAGAAAAGTACCAGCTGGTAGAGCCAGGTAGAATGCCAGTCATTGTGGTTGCCCAGAATATCACAATGTGTGCATATAACCAGCCTTTTGAGCAACCTGGTATGTGAAAGGGCTACAAAATCTTATTTATCTGAAGGAAGAGCCACAAGTTGTTTCATCAATCTCTTCTAATCATAGCGCTATGTTAGTACCTGCAAGAAGTCAGAAATGAATGTACCATAGCAGATGATGTTTATTATTAATAAGATAATAACCAGTGGATGATTTGTTGGCTCCCTTGTGTTCAATTCCATTTTCAAGCCAGTGACTCTTCCATCAAAACTAGATTTGGCTTGTCAAATCTGAAAAACATTGCTTATGGGGCAAGTGCCTTGACTGTTAATGTTCAAAGTACTGTTGTCCAGAGTAGCCTTTTAAACTGCTAACAGCTTGTATTTTGTCAGGCAACTTTCAGTAACCAGGTATTGATTTCCTTTGACAAAAACCTGCCTCTTAATTTTTCATGTGTCATGCCATTAAAACAAAGAATATTATGGGTTTGTGATGAGAAGCAGCTATGCTTGTTTTGAAAAAAATCTCACTGTCTTCTGTCACTTGATTTTTCTTTGCAGAGTTTTTAGACATGAAAACAGTTTGACGCTCAGTAGTCAGACATAAAAATAAATTGCAAAATACAGCATGTGCAATTTTTATGTGTAATAGAACCGGTGTTAAGTCATTTCTATATAACATTTTTGTCTTTTTTTTTTTTTTGCTAAATACCATCCTGGGACTTAGAAGAAAATAAAAATACTGGTTTTATGTTTACATTCTGTATAACCCTAGACTTTTATATGTCTTATAAAGAGTCAACCTTTTTGGTGTGTAGGCCCTAAATGAGGAAGATAACTTATCCTGTCCTTTTTAATTGAATGGTTTAGTAAGGAGTAAAATAGAAATAAAATATTGTAACCACCTTCTTAATTAACACTGCTATTGTTGTGCTACGTGGTACAAAAGTGTTTTCTCATACCTTTTTCTATGTCCTATTAAGGGCCTGAACTTTAAACTTTGTCTTAAGATATTTTCATGTTTTTCTTTTTATGGGTTGTTGGTAGTAATGCAAAAAAACTAAAAATATGTCAATGTGCTTTCAATTTGTTTAAACTTCTCAGGTAGAAAGCCATGTAACTTGGTAATTTTGAAAATAAGAACCAAATAAACATATTTTTACTTGTTGCAAAATTGTTTAAAATATTCATTTTTAAATAAATGCTGATAAGTCCACCTTTGGGGGAAAGTTTCTACTTACAGTATGCTGCTTTGCACTAGTGTTGCTGATCTCTTTTCTCATTTGCATTGTTAGAGAAGTAATACATATTTGTCAGATATATTAAAAATAAAATTATCATAGTGAATATTCTTTGTTCATTTATCACATGTATTGGCTAGCATGTTGCACATCCACAATAACATTTTCTGTGGAAATATAGATGCCTAATTTTAATATCGTTTCTACGGAACTTTTCCCATTTTGTGGAAACTGACATTGTCAGAGTTCATGGGACTAAAGACCATAGTTCTATTTTCATTTTGGACAAACTGAAATCATATTTAGATTTAAGATGATCCTCCCTTTAGCACATTTTATCAGTGCTAATAAGAGGTAGCAAAATTGGCTCCATGGAATTTCACCTAATTCCTTCAGCCCTGGGTGGAAGTGTTCAAGTTATACAATGTGCAAAAACAATTGTGGGTTTGGGATGGAGAGTCTAGTCAGAGAAGGTAGGGGCCTCAATAATCAGTCTTTGAGCATTCAAGAGTTAACTGTATTTTCATGTGAAATATACAGCAAACTGCCTCTAAGTATCATAACAAAGGCAGACTACCTTGGAGTAAAATCTGGGCACTTTAGAGCTGAAAGGGTCTTTGTCAGGTTCAAAGAGCTCTTTCTGAAACAGCAAGAAATGTATGGTTGCTTGTTCTTGATCTAGGATTTGCATAAATTTGGCCCTCTGAAGTAAGGTGAATGTTACATTATGCAGGGAAGCCAGATATGCAGATACTGAAAACACGTAGTAAATGCTCATGAACCACAGATGCTAGTATTGAGAACAAACCCTCTCTGCAGCTGGTAGGATGACAGCAGGTGGGGAGCAAACCAGATGTTAACCTAACACCTCCCTCCTTCACTGGACATGTGGTGGTTTTAACAACTACACCCCCCCACCCGACACCACCATCTTCTTGAATGGTGCCTTTTACATGAATATGGCTTATGTATATGCTAGCTGGATTTGAGAAGTTTTTAGATCAAAGTCCTGCCTTATAGCAATATTCCTTTCCAAGTAACCAACACAATGTTGATTCAGCTCTCAATGGAAGAGAATCAGGTTATTGGGAGTGAAACTTTAATGAGGCTCTAAATCAGGGGTGCCTAATCTCTTCGCTTCCCTGGGCCACATTGGAAGAACTGTCTTGGGCCACACATAAAATACACTAACACTAACGAGAGCTGATGAGCTAAAAAAAAAAAAAAATTGCAAAAAAAATCTCATGTTTTAAGAAAGTTTACAAATTTGTGTTGGGCTAAATTCAAAGCTTTCCTGGGCTGCATGCAGCCCGTGGGCCACGGGTTGGACAAGCTTGCTCTGGATATTTTCCTCTTGGCAGCAGACAAGCCTGTTTAACCTTGCAGGATGAGTAGCCTAATCTTCACATGCACATGAGATTTCAGGCTGCAAAGGTGGGCCCAACTTCTCTCTCCCACTCCCTCTCCAAAGCATAAGGCATAACAGGTTACATGGTACAAAACAGGCACCAAACATTTGGTGAATGAAATCAAGTGGGGAAAAAAAAAGAGCACATTAAAAAAAACTCACAAGTACCTGCAATGTGGTTTGATAACATGAAAAATGGAAATTTCTTTGGTTCAGGAAGTATATCTCTTATAAGAAAACTCTGCCAATGTTAACATTAAAATGACAAAACACGAATAGGTTGTCTTTGTTTATACAACTGACTGCATATGTAAATCTGTTATCCTTCTTTTGACATGAGGTGAATTAACTTTGCTACTGTAAGGATTCCTGATACTTTCCTGATCAGACAATACATTAACATAAAAAAACCCCAAACCCTTCCTTAGCACTTGGCAATGACAATGCCTTCAGTAACCTTACTTCTTAAGAACCTTGCTATAGACTTCAAGGTGGAGGTCTGCCATTTACAGTTTAGAAAGTTCTGATTTAGGCAAAACTTTGACAAGTCACAAAAAAAAGCAATTCAATTCACTATTTCTTAAACACGACAAACTGGTATTTGGTTTCTGGTGTGGGGTCTCCATGAAATTTTGCCCCTTGTTTCTTTTGGAATACAAAAACTCGGCACTCACAAATGAAACTGAATTTTAAGCCAAAGTAAAATGTCTGAATCAGATTCCCTAGAATAAGGTTTTTAAAAAAATTTAAATAAGTCACCACACCATAGCGGGTAAAACCATTTTTATTAACTGACCAAAGCACATCATTTTGTTTTCTGATTTGAGGTAAAATGATTAAACACAGTTCACAAGAAAATACAATGACTATTTATCCACAATTACAAGAGTTTGAAATCTCACTAGGTGTTCATATAATACTTGTACAAATTCATACAACTGTATAGTCTACTTAAGCTTAGTGTTAACCAAAAGAGCAATATCAAAGACCTAGACACTTGACTACTACTTTTGCAGTGGGTATAGTTTTATAACAACAGAATAACTGTTACCTTATAAATATACTTTACTTTAAAAACCACTTGACTAGTGACTGTACTGTTTCCTCGTGGTTCAGGGGTGTGCATGAAGGCTCTTAGGAGAGCAAACACCTGTTCCTATTCTGTATGTCCCTCCCTCATTTCAAATGAGAGTAACCAATTGAGTAAAATAACCAAATAACCACTGCCCCACCATGAACATGGGGCTTGGGAAGACAGTCCTACAATCTCCATCATGTATTTAGGTTTTTAGGCCAGCCAGCTCTTTTTTTCCAAAGCTTTCTTTTGAATGTTCAGATCCTATTTTAATGCTAACTATAGACTACTGTGTTTGTGAGGGTGTCTGAGTGTCTATGTGAGGGCAAGGACAACAATGCAGTCCAGAAACACAGAAAATATGCTTTTTTGCAGCTGAGCTCTGTTTTGAGATTTCGTTTTGTTACTGGACAGCGCTTGATCAATACCAAAGTCTTTGGAACACTGCAGATTTGCTTTAGAGGTAGATAAAACAGAAATCATGCAGTTAAGTCAATTGAGAAAAAAAAAGGGATTTGTGTCTTTACAGAACATCATGACTAAAAGTTGATCCTTTGCTCTTGGTGCACATTTAAGATTTTTACCTATTTTGGGAAATACCCAAGTCTTCCTTGTCTCTCAGGAAAAACACATTTAAATTCATCCTGTACTAACTACAGATAGAAGAAAAACAGTATTAACATGTGTATTACAGCACTGCAGTTCACTTTCTGGATTTGTGACACACAAACACATCATGCATTCTAAGACAGAAGTTAATTTTATTAGTGTCACTAGTGATGTTAATTAAAAAACTTATAGCAAGTGCTCAAAACTTTTCTAAATATTGTAATCACTATGTTTTAAAGACAGAGTGGACTGTTACAAATGATTTTGCAAAATACAAAAATAGATATACTTCCACTGAATGCTTTAATCATTTTTCCGAGCACTCTCATCTTTTGGTTCTTCCTCATCTGAGTACATAGTGGGCTCCTCCCCCTCCTTCAGCAGTTTGCCCACGTGATGATACTTGACTGGAGGTAGAGAAGAAAACACAAAAGGTCATTCTCATTCTTTCTAAAACGTCATTACCACATTTCAATTTAAAGCATTTATTAGAGGCCTACAATACACTCAGCAATGTGTTGGGCTTCTTGAAGGATACAAAGGTGGTTTATACCACCGTCCTTGCCAACAGGGAATTCGTTTTGTTCAGAAGACAGACATATAAAACAGGTGGCAATGTCTGGCAATGAGTGTGCAAGGTAACGTCAAAATGAATTGTTTGTGTGTAGGGAATGTTTAGAAGAACAAGGGCAAGTTATGAGCTCGTCAGAAGGGTTACAGAATACTTCATGGAAGGAGGATATATTTTGAAAAAATGTATAGAAGGATTTAGGGAGGGAGTTCCAGAAAATGCAAACGCCATGTACAAATGCATACAGGTGAGACAACGTATCTGGGAAGCAATGAAGAGACCAAGTTGGCAGGAGTAGAGTTAACATTTAGAAGTTAGTAGGAGATAAGATTGGCTAAGTGGTGTGGGGAAATATTATGAAAGATCTGAAAAGCCAGCCTGAGTTTGGACTTACAGGTGGCAAAGGGCACTGAAGGTTTATAAGTGAAGGAATGACACAGTAAAATAGTGCTTTAACAACAATATAATCAACGTGGTGTATAGGGCAGATTTCAGTAAGGAGAGACTGGCAACAGGGTGATCCGGAGGCCAGCGTGCAGATCCAGATGCAAAGGAACCAGCGCCAGGAGTAGGGTGGTGTCCAGGGGAATGGAAAGGGACAGATGAGAAGTACTTTGAAAGAAAACTGGAAGCATGAATTAAGTGAAAATTGGAGTTCCCATGGACTAAAATGGGAACTCTGTGGAGGGAGCCATTCTGGAGGCTCACATGACAGGAGATCTAAAACATGGAATGGACAAGTGAAGTCAGGATTGGCAAGAAAAAAAAGGGTTTCCCTGAATATCTTTCAGAAAGAGAGTTCAATCCAATTGTAGGGATAGAAACCATATTGTGGGGAGGAAGAAGGTATAGAGAGGAAATGAAGTAATGGTTAGGAATAAAAACTTGTAAGAAGTTTGTTTGACAGTGAAAGGAAGGAATAATAGTCTCATAGATGAAGAGGATAGCAAGAGACAGAACGTTTTTCCCAGCACAGAGAAAAACCTATGGGTGGTTAAAGGAAGTGGTAAAAGAACCAGGAGATGACTGGAGGTGTTGGAGAAAACAGATGAAAGGGTGCAAACCAGAATGCAAAAGACTTGAGAAGAGATGGCATCAGCAAACCACCACATCACTGTAGCCAAACTAATGCAGCGTCGATCATCTGAATGTCCGAAGCCAAGAGTCTCCTCTTCCTGAATATGAGAGTAGGAATTAGAGGAGTAACCAACCTGTCTAACCAGGTAACTAAAGCTGCTTTTGTGTGAAATGACCGTTGGGAACAATTGGAACTGTGTGAAACAAATAAAAGCCGGTGGCGCCTGGGAAACCTGCCTTAAGGGGAATCCACACCAGCTTTAAGTGTAGCTGAGGTGTCACAACAGCATCTGGGGCTAGCCTTAAAGTGGAAAAAAAAAATCACACTTTTTCTCCCACTGATGAAGGCAAGCCCTAGAAAATAGAGCTTTGTAAGTTAGACACTACAATTCATTGGTTTCACATAGAAAACTAATTACAAAGTCATCCTTATGATGCCAAAAATTAGGGACTCCATTAGGTAACTGAACTATGTTTTCCAAAGTATAAAAACCTGCCTCTAGACTTGGAAGTTATATGTAGCCTGCTTGAGACCCAAACTCAAAGGCAGAGACACATCTGGCTAATTATTAATCCAGAACTCTCTCTGAAGTCAGCATTATTTTCAAAGAAAATGGTTGGATATAGCCAAGAGAACATGTAATATTTAACTGATTATAGAGAACACACACAGAAAACTACATTTTAAATGAAAAATCAAATAATGCTCACAGTCTTTATATACTGTTTCATAAAAGCTGGGAAAGACTCTTATTCAAATTCTTGGCAGTGAAATATTGCTAGAGTGATAATTAAACAGTTAGATTTGACAGAAACCAATTCCTGCATTCTCAAAATCTGAACTTAACCCCTCATTCCTATTTCTCCCCAAAGACCTCAGCCCATAGCATAAGCCAGAAACAAGCATCTCCTTTTTACTTTCTTTTTAAAAATGCAGACACCATTGTTACTGGGCACATTATAAGCATCATTTGTAGATGAGGCCTATAGTTAGGCTCAATTAGATTCAAAGAGAAGCTGTTTCACAGAATACAAGTCTCCCATTCTTCAACAGAGATGTGGGCTGCTTTTAAACGGCAAGCTCTACAAGAGAGGGCTTATGAAAATCCCTTTCTGTAGCCAAGATGGCCACTGTCCTTTCCCTGACACACCAAGCACCAAATCCTCATTTGGAATCTAGCAATCTCTCAAAAATTTTAAAATCAAACCCAGAAACCCAAGTTTCCATACAGAACTGGCTAAAAATTGGTATGCAATCATAGCAAGTGACTCAGCACTGCTACAATTACTTCAAGCCATGAACTTGATCCATCCAAGATTAAGGAGCCTATCAAAATGCACCCAAGTTTCAGGCTGCTTAGTAATAACTATTGTCCTGCCACGAATCCCCATTACTGGTAGAAATTTGACCCAGACACAATTTTAAAAATGCTTACAAGTGAACTGAGACTCCCAGTCACTCAGAGTCTCCTGCTGGGCAGCAGTGAGGTCAGAAAGGTCATCGTACTCATCCTTCAGTGCTTCCTTATCCAGGCAAAATGTGGCAAGGCCCCTGGATGCATCTCTTCCAGCAAAGACCCCATACGGCCCCTCTTCAAAAACAAAACCAAAGATCAATTCTTTATTAGACAGTCAATTTCTCTGTGATTTATACACAGAAAATGGCTTCCCTATTCATCAACTAGCCCCATTTTTGAATATCAAATTCCATTAGGAAACCATAGTAATGTTGATATTCTGAACACTATGTAGGAGACATAGAAAGACCTGTTGTCATTTAACTTTTCAATAACTAAAAGTAAATCAAACTGCTATACACTTGCATCAGTCTCCTGTGGTTTCCAAATAGCCAGTAAAAAAGTCATACGTGGTTAGTGATCTCTTGGGATAGTGGTAGTAGGGAATCATACAAGAACATTGAACTGGGAGCCTGACAGTTCTAGGCACTTGGGGCTACACCAGTGAGAGTTATGGTTTCTTAAGATAATAAGCACTGATGTGTACATGAAAACACATTTTCTTATAAATATATTCTGATGTGTTTTAATGAAACAAAGGTATCTTATAGAGATCTTTGGTTCCAAGGTTCAATTAAACATTAACTCATGGCATCTGCAGGAGACTCATTTTATAACAGTATCGTTGGTTAAAAAATCTATCCACATTACATAACCTTCACTGTCAATAAATAAGAGATAACACAGAGATCAGTCTTCATTATCTGTTTTCTGGCGGGCTTGAGAAGACTGTGAAAATACTAAAATTTTCATGGAAAAGAGGCTGAATCGATACTGCAAAACAACTCTATAAAACAACTCTATAAAACGTGATTATTTGTGATATTATACTGAACTTTTGTCTAAGAGAGCAGAGAATCATTCTGTGGGTACACAAAGTGGATATTTAGACTTATTTAAATATTGCACAACTAAATGAAGAGAATTCAGTGTACTTTAAACAATGTGTTGTTTCCCCCAAGGCAGACTGAATAGCAGCCCTGACATTAAAATGTTTGTAGGGAACCACTATGCCAAGTATGAGAATAGATCGAGTTTCAGTATGGCCTGGTCACCTGAAACCTCAATACACTCAGAGATTTTTTACACATTTTACGACTTTTAAATGCAATTAAAATTCCAAAGAAAAATGCTTATTTTTAATCATCATTACATGCTGCCACATTCACTAAAGAAGGTTAAAAAAAAGCCCACATTTTTCATAAATGTACACCCCTAGTGGAAATGGCAGCACCTAGTGCTTGAGAATAGGCAAATGTAATGGTGTGAACCTCACCATTACAGAGATTATGGTCATTGGCTTGGTAGAGTGAGTCTTTACCAAGCAAACCTCATAGAATATTTAAACAAGGTCTAGTGGGAACATTAAAAGTCTTTTAAAAATACATATTATTCAGCGCAACATATATTCACTAGAACGTAAGCTCCATAGGCAGAGATTTGTGTCTGTTTTGCCCACTGCTATACTCCCACATCTACAACAGTGCCTTGCACAGAGTTAACAGGCACTAGAATGACTAATTTTTAGGAATCCTTTACAACATGAAGCATCACTTTCTACCATGATGTCACGTAGTCATGGGCTCACTGAATGACAGTGCAAGATAGAGACAGAGATCTCACAATAGGCCATCTTTATCACTTTTCAGAGGGAAAACTAAGGCTCAGAGAGAACAATGCTTTGCACAAGGTCACACAGCTAGTCATGACCCAATCAGGACTAGAACGCAGGTTGCCTGACTCCCAGTTTTGTACTCTGTGCGCAGGCTGACATCCTCTCAATGACTCTGCAAACTACAGTCATGATGATGCCTCATGCACATGTTTTCACTCCTTTAATATTGAGCTCAATATTAACAGGTATTTACATGATTATGTTTATTGATAAAGCATCTATGTGTGCTACTCTAAGTGACAAATAATGTGTGTGGTTTTCAAATGATTTTGACAGTTACATGCCTACAGAAAGCAGGTATTCCAAAATATCCGCAGGCCCGATGCAGTGGCTCATGTCTGTAATCCCAGCACTTTGGGAAATGGAGGTGGAAGGACTGCTTGAGCCCAGGAGTTCGAGACCAGCCTGGGCAACACAGGAGCGAGACCCTGTCTCTAAAAAATAAATAAAATGTCTGCAAGAAAAAAACTGAGTTCCTTAACCTTAACACATCTGATTTTGATAAGTTGGACTGGGAGACTAAAATGAATGCCTGAGTTTGTGTACTGCCTTCTGTACTCTTCCCTCTCTCAGGCCAGTGTGGAATGAGCACCGTCCATGTGGACACCCTCTAAGCTCCCTGTGTTTAGAGGAGTCCATATTGGAGGAGCGAAAACCTCTTCTTCCTCATCTCCAAGTATTCTATAAAGCAGGACTTTGCAAGCCTGGCTGCTTTTCAAATTCGCCTGGGAAACATATTAAAATACAGACTCCCGGACCACCCGAGACTCATTTGCAGCTCTGGCGGTTAGACTGGGAATCTGTATTTTTCCTCAGATGCATCAGGTGATTCTGATACGCAACCAGGTTTGCAAAAACCTCGCCTCTAAGGAACCCATCAGGCCTGCCTTCTCCAACAGCTCAGCAGTGCAGCAGTCATCCATTCTTCATTTCCCTCTGGTTGGCTTTTCCTGATATCCCCCCACCCAGCAGTCTTCATAGCTCTACTCCTTTTGTTTCTTGGTATCCTCCCACTTCTCTCTCCCTCCATTTTAATTTTTTTTTGGCTTCTAATCCTTTCTCTCCTGCTATAGACTAGATACCATATTACCTTAAAAGCTTGCCACGTTACCATTGTCCACCACATTCAGCCTTTATTCCTCCATCAAACAGACCCCTTTCTCCTTGTTCACCTTCCAGCCTTTCCCCATCTGCCACACACAGCACAAGCGCACACATACCAAACACATGCCACACACATACCTGACGCATGACCCATTTCAAGCGCGCATGCACACACCACACACACACACCCCTGATAAATCACATACACTAAACACGCACACACCGCGCATGCACACACCACGAGTGCACACACACATCAGTATCCACCGGGCACAAGGCTTTTACCTGCTACTAATCCCGTCTCGGCGTTTTCTCCCACACCCTCATATTTCAAACCTACTCCCGGTGTCATTGGCCTTCCCGTCTTCTCTAGGTCTGGACCTTTTCCCACTCTCGCCCTCCCCCATGCCTCCCTCGGAACACCCTCATTTCCTTCCTAGAACCCGACACTACCCCCTCCTCCTTCCAGGAATCCCCAAGCCCAGGACCTTCGAAAACTCCCCCAACAGCTTGGGCTTTGATGTGTCCCCCCCAACGCCTTCGAGCTTCGTGGTCCCACCCACCCTCGGCTTAAGCGCCTCAGCCTTCTTTCTCTAACCCCCTCCCAGAGCTGTCAGCGCGGGCCGGGGATCCGCGTCCCTGACTGGTCCGCAGCCCCTCTAGAGCGCCTCTTGTCCCCTGCCCGCCCCGGGAGCCTCCCGGCTCTCCGCCTGCCCGCCTACCCTAGCTCGCCGCCATTCCTCCCTCCACTCAGGGGGGCCCCCGCTCCTGCCTAGCCTCTCTCCCGCCCAGCCCCGTGCCGGGGCCCCCTTCTTTTGTCTCCGAGCCCCCCTCGCCGGCCGCGTACCGGGCCCGTAGAATTTGCGGCCTTTGGTCACATCGAACACCTTGCCGTTGATGGCCATGAGTATGCGCGGGTCCTGGACGCCGTCGAAGCGCCGCAGCTCGGCGGGGGTGAAGTCGCGCCGCTTGAGGCGGGGCAGAGGGGGCGGCTCGTCGTCGTCGCTGTCGCCGCTGGCCGCCGGCTGGTCCCCGCGCACGATCTTGTAGAGCAGGAAGATGCAGAGGCCAAGCAGCAGCAGGTTGAGCGGCGACGTGAAAATCTCATGCAGCAGCCCGCCGCTCTCCAGCTCGCTCGGGTCGGCGCCAGTCGCCACCACATCCTCGGCAGCCATGATCTCTGGAGTAAAGGTTGGGCCGCGCTAGGCAGGGCTCCGGAACTCGCCGCTTTCTCCTCCCTCTGAGCGAGCGAGTGGCGCGCGGGGTTCGGCGGCTGCCAAAGACTAGCCGGGGAGGAGGCGGGGCCGGAGGGGCGGAGCCTCCAAGCCCCGCCTTCCCAGAGGCCACCTAAGCGCCCCGCCCTGCTCGGTCCCGCCCGGCAGCCCTCAGGCCCCCAACAAAGCCTCTAGAGTCCGGCGCCGCTCCCCCGCGGCCGCGCGGTGCCCCCCTCAGTTCTACCTGGGAGGCCCCAGCCCAGCCTCACGCCATCCTCGCGCCATCCTATAGCTGAGCGCAACGCACGCGCTGCCCTCCTCTGCACCCCTTTTTTGCTCCTCGCAGACCGACCCGCTGGGAGGGCCTCGGCATTGCCGGGCTCTGTGCGAGCGCCCCTCCGCCACCTGATGCGCGCCAGACACCGACTCCCTTTCTCTTGCTGCAGGCTTTTCCCTGCCTCCCATTCTGAAGCCCCTCATCTTCCCCCTGTCGTTCCCGGGCCCTCCAAGCTGTCTTAGGAGACAGGAAACTCATTCTTCGAACTCCATTTTCTATGTTAGAGCCCTACACGACTCATTTTCACCTTGGGAACCCCCATTCGCTCTCTTTGATGGCCCTTCCCCAATTCTCCCCCAGATGCTGTGGGACCGACACCCCCGGGATTGCTAAAGTCAGTGCACAACTCTCCCTATTATCTGGGGAAACGAATCTGATCGCCCAGTTAACTTTGCGTTTGTTCTCCGAAAAACCCTTTTGCAATTACTGATTTGCTCAGTCACCAGGCATTAACAAGCAACGTTCTCTTGTTGCTCTTTTTTCCCCCTCAGAATAATGTGAAAGTTTCTTTGTTTGGCAGCGTTCTTCTATTTGGAGTTTGTCAGGCTACCCTTGGCAGTCACAATAACCCTGAGGCTGGAGCCCAGACAAAGGCGGGAGTTTGGAAGGATCCTAGGCCTGGTCCCTTCCTTTCCTAGGTATTTCATCCGGCTTTTGATGTGCTAACAGGCTGCACAGAAGCAGGCCTCCACCGAGGAAGGGGTTGCCTCGTCCTAATCTGGCCCTTTTTCTGGTGGCAGGGGGAGGGGAGCAGAAGAAAGGATAGAGAGGGAAACAAATAATTAAAACCAAGCCGTGCACACATCTGCAGCCCAGAGCAGTACTTTTCCACCAAGCGTTCTGTTGGCTTGCACATAACTTACTCCTCCTCCCAACACGCAAGAGACTTGAGTAAAGATTGGCTTCCTACCTCAGAATTCTAAAAATTTCTGGCAAAAACTGCTTCCATCCCTGCCCCCAACATCTTCTTAAATCATTATAAAGTGTAATGAGTCAAACAATCTTTGTATCGGGCCCACGCATTTTTCTCAGAGCTAAATTTGGGATTAGCTGAAACAGCCCCTCCAGATCTTTTGTCAAAACTCTTCAATTTAATCACGGGGAAACAGGCTCAAACTGAGGGCACTTGGCTATAGTTAGAATCTATGTCTTTTAACATGTATGGCCAAGAAAATTTAGAAAGCTAATAAACTTATAAAAAATATTTTCATTTGCAACTAATATGACAAAGGGTTAATATTTCTTTGAGAGATCATTTGGATTGATAAGAAAATGTATAAGATTCTAGTCAATAAATGGAAAAAATAGGAACAGGTAGTTCACAAAAGAGAGCACGCCAGTGGTGAATAAGCATATGAAAATATTCAGTCTCAATAGTAACAAAAAGAAAAGCATGGAGATGCCACTGTCACCTACTACTTTTCTACAGGAAAGATAAAAGGGAAAAAAAAAAAAGGATATCACACTATTGGCGAGAGAGTGGTGAGACTCGCATACACTGTTGGGTATAACCTTTTATTATCCATAAAAATATTTTCTATCCATTAATCCCACTTCTAGAAATCTGCTCTTTGACCTAGTAGTTCCATTTTCAGGAATCCATCCCAAGGAGACAGAAATGCAGACAAATATTTCATTACTAAGATGCTCAGCAGAGATTCATTTTTAATACAGAAAAACTGGAAACAACCTAAATGTCCGACTTCAAATAAAATGGCTAATTAATTCACTTGAATTGTGACAAAACCATTAAAAGGCCATTCAAATATCATCATTGTGGAGTCCTAATTAGGGAAAGGGAATCAGGCTGGTGGGAGCATGAAATAGCAAAAAGAAAAAGCAAATAAGCTACAAATCTCCCTTTCTTCATGATCCAAGATGCAGCCTTCCTGCGCAAATAACTCACAATCTTCCCATGCCCAGCTATCACTAGACACCTGTAAGTTAGCTCATTGCAACCTTGGCATTATCAGTATTACACAAAGACCTCTTCAACAGACAGCATAAACACCATCCTATAAAATTTCCAGCAAGCCTTTGTCTCCTGGCAGTTGGCTTCTCTCTTGCAGGCTGCCCTTTGTCTCTCTGGCAACATATTTTCCTACTTTTTCTAATAAATCTACCTTCTTTTAACTAAAACTGTTTTGGTAAATTCTTTTACCAAAAATCATGACATGGCAAAACGCTTGTGTTTTAATCTTGAGGGAAAAACAGGGTACAAAACTATATACAGTATGAACTCAACTATGTCAAAAAATTCATAAAAGAAAGCGTGGAAGGAAACATGCTAAAATGTTAACTGTTGTGATTGTTAGTTTCTTCTTTATACCTTTCTACATTTTCCACAATGGGCACGTGTCACTTTTAACCTCAAGAGGGAAAATAGTTTATTATTTATTTTCTGAAAAAAAAATGTAGAATGATAATACATGTTCACTATAACAAACTTAATAAGTGAGTGTATAAAGTAAAAAATAAAACTCCTTTCTCCCTCTCCAAGCTCCCCAAACAGTACTTAAATCAGGCCCATACTTTAGCAGTTTGGCTTATATTCTTGCAGACATGCAACATACACACACACACACACACACACACGCACACACACACACACACACACATTTTGTTTTATAAAACTGGGGGAAATTTTATATAATAAAAGTTTTACCATTTTTTTCCAATAAAGAGAGACACAGAGTGAAAAAACAAAACAAACCAAGCCATTAGCTCCCCACCCAGATAACCCCTGCTGGAATGTTTTTTCAAAGTAATATTTGTCTAAAGTTAGAAAATTCAAACTATGGGAAAATATAGAAGACAACTGAAGTCCCTCTCCTCACTCTTGATTCTCTTTCCTCAAAACCACTATTAAATCTGGGGAAAGTGTTTTCATGGAGGGATGGGGAGGATTTATAATTCTCATTTATCATAGTCCAGTGTCTCTTCTGCTACACCTCTGTGTCCCCTTGGAGGATAATGGATTAAAGGAAGTCCTGCTTCACATGGAGGGTAGAAAACTTGTGCAACTTAAGACCTCAAGAAGTGATACAGTTTAAAAATATAAATGCTTACAAACCAGATTTGATGTTCAATAAAGTGGGCTATTAGCTAACACTGGGATGTAGAGATTGTTGAAGAAAAGCATCCCATCATTCAGGCTCATGTCAGAATCAATGCTGAGTGGAATGGTCTCCTCCAGGGTGGCAGTTCTCAAGTTATCTGGAAATAAGCAAGAGTGCTCCTGAATAAAAAGCCCCCTTCAGAACATGAGAGTTGCCTTAATATGCTCTTTGGCTCCAAGTCAATTCCTAATGCCGATGTACTTGACCCAAGGACTACTTATTTCCCAAGATACATGTTAAGTCTTTTAGTGTTTTCAAACTTTCTGTCTCCTTTTAATTATTTTCAAAGGTTTTAAAGAGCTTTTAACGAAAAATAGAACAATTGGCTGATTAGCTAGAAAATGTTTGGGAAATAATTCAGCCTAGTAAGGAAGCAAATAAATCCAAAGGAACATAAAAACAATGCACCATTTCTCATCATTCAAATGACTGGAGTGTTCTTTTTTCTGTTTTGTTTCTTGGAGCTTTTTAAGAATGGTAATACTTGGTGTTGGCAAGCACAGAGTAAAACAAGCACTCTGACACAATTGGCAAGAATGAAATTGCTAGAATGCAAGATTCATTTTGTTCACCAATGTATTTCAAGCCCCTAGACCATGTCTGGCACATAGTAGGCATGCAATAAATATTTGTTGAACTTAATTATATTGTAAAAGGGTTTAGACTTTCTAGAAAGTCCTTTGGCAATATGCAATAAAAGCCTCAAACTATTCCTAGCCTGTGGCCAAGAAATTTAACTTCCAGGAATTTCCCCTAGGGAAGTGTTCAGAGATGTGAACAGAGATTTGTGTAGAAGAATCACAAAGCATGATACATGATAGCAAAAAACTGGAAACAGCCTAAGTATCCAAAGATGCTCCCCATCTCACTCAGAGTAAAAGCTCAAGTCCTTATAGCACCTACAAGGCCCTACAGGATCTGTGGTACTCTACCCACCCTTACCTTTAAGACATTAGGATCTCACCACTTTCTTCCCTTGTCACTCTACTCCAGCTACAGTGGCCTCCTTGCTGCCCTTTGAACAAGCAGCCATATTTCCAATTTAGGGCCTCTGTACTTGTCATTCCATTTGTCTGGAATGCCCTTCCCCAGACATTCTCATGGGTCATTCCCTCGCTGCTTTCAAATCTCACACCACCCTCTTCCTACTCCTCATCCTCCTTCCCTGCTTCATTTTCCCCCATTGCATTTACTGCTTCCTTATATACAGTATCGTTTCTCGTTTTTTTATCTCTTCCAACTTGGACATAAGGTGCACAAGAACAGAGGCTTTTTTCTATATTCTTCACTATTGTATTCCTTGTGCTTAGAATAGTGCCTGGCATGTAGTAGGTGCTCAACAAATACTTGTGGAATTGAGTTTGAGTATGGAAACCCATTATGTTAAATACTTATGCACAGAAAAAAAATCTGAAGGAAATGCACCTAAAAGTTAAGAGTTATCTCTGGGTTATGAGATTATAGGTAATTTTTGCTATCTTCTTTATCCAGTGAATATAAACTCTTTTTATTATTGTAACAAGCAATAAAAAGTTTAAAAATTTAAAGACTAGGAAACAAAATTCTACAGTTGCCAGCTATGTCTTGAGTGATAGTATATGGATCCACATTCCCAATTTCAGAGACTGGAGACTTCGTGCTGAGATTTTAAAGAGAACCCAAAGGAACCTGCCCATCTACATCCACTCAACCAACCTTGATTGAGCTCTAGCTCCATGCTAAACTGTGTGGTGAGCCTACGGATGCAAAGTCCTTTCCCTCAAAGAAGGAGCTCACAGTCTAGCAAGGGGAGACACACAGTCAAAAGGTTACAGATGCTGCAGTTGAGGTCTCCACATGGTAAGGGGGAGGTTGGCAAGGGATGGTGGGAGGTGTGATCTAGGAAGGTTTCATACAGGAAATGACATTGAGCTAAGTCTTAAAAATTTTCATGGCACCAGTTAGGCCTATCAGTAAAAAAAAAAGAGAAAAAGAAAAAAAATTCACCAAGTGGACAAGGAAGGGGATAAATTTTCTGGGGAACCAGTAGTTCTCAAACTTTAGTGAGGATCAGAATAATCTGGAGAGGGGGAGGGCACTTATTGAAATGTCCATTCCTAGGACCAGCCCTCAAAGATTCTAATCCAATAGGTCTAAGGAAAAGCCTGAGAATCTTTAGAAATAGCTGACATTGTTTGAGCACTTATTACTTGCCAGGCAATGTTCTAAGCCCTTTTGTGGATTAACTCGAGTACTCTTCCTAAAACACTGTGAGGCAGTTGGTTATACTATCCTATTTCACGGCTGAGGAAACAGGTACGGAAAAGTTAAGGAACTTGTCCACTGTCACACAGCTAGTAAGTGGAATGTCAGAACTCAAATATAGTCAGTCTGGTTCCAACCTTGGCTGTTTACCATGAAGCTATCTGACCTGCATTCTAACATGTGAACAAGCACCCCAGGTGATTCCAATCCAGGTCAGAAACACTGAGATAGAAGAAGCAATCTGGGGCCGGGCACAGTGGCTTACGCCTGTAATCCCAGGGCTTTGGGAGGCTAAGGTTGGTGGACTGCTTGAGCCCAGGAGTTTGAGACCAGCCTGGGGAACATTGCGAGACCCTGTCTCTACAAAAAATGCAAAAATTTAGCCGGGTGTGGTAGTACATGCCTGTAGTCCCAGCTACCTGGGAGGATCACCTGAGCCCAGGAGGTCAAAGCTGCAGTGAGCCATGATCGTGCCACTGCACTCCGGCCTGGTCAACAGAGCGAGACCCTGTCTCAAAAAAAAAAAAAAAAAAAAGCATTCTGAACAAAGGTACAGAGGTGCAAAACAGCATGTCCCATTCTAGGAAAACCTTCTAATGGCTCCCCATTTTCAGTGAAATCAAGTCCAGAGTCCTTGGCATGATTTACCCAACTGTGGTGTGATACCTACCCAGATTTCACCTCCCACCCCCACTTCAGGACCCACGCACTCATTCTCCCAGGTCCCCCACTGCTGAAAGTGTTGGTGACTGACAGCTTGCAACGAAATCCTCTTCCTGAGATTGCACTGGGCTAAAGAGAGCTTTCTAGCCCAAAGTCACAGATCCTTCTTAGTGCAGCCTGCAGGTAATGAATGGCCAGTACAGGGTTATAAAGGCCTGTCTCCCTTTCCCATCTAAGGACAACTCTGAGGAGTCATATCAGGCTCAGAGCTCCCTGTGGGATTGATGGAAGCTGCATTGTGACTGCACTGAAGCTCAGCTTCTCCCTCCGCCCGATCCTACTCCCTTGTCTTACATTTCAGGTGTAGATCCCAAGAGCACTATTCAGTCAATTTTCTACATAGTAAACTCCATCACAGAGTCTCTTTCCCAGGCAACTCAGCCTTCCATGATCTGGCCTCAGATTACTTGTCCAGCTTTATCTCTTTCTACTTTCTCTTTACCCTCAACACTCCAACCATAATGAAGCTAGGAATGATGTGGCCAATGTCACAGCTAATGTGTATTTCCTGAGTGCTATGAACACTTTACATGTGATTCCATTTGTCTGGAATGCTCTTCCCCAGATATTCTCATGGGTCATTCCCCTTCCTGCTTTCAAATCTCGTTTATCTCACAAGTGAGGTTCTATTATCATCCTCTTTTCATAGATGAAAAAAGCCAATACATAGATAGGTTAAGCTACTTGTCCAAAGTCACACAATTAGTAAGAGGCAGTGCTGGGATTTAAACTCAGCACTCTGGCCCCAGAGCCCATGCTTTACATGAGATCATTTTGCTTTTTCAAAGTGTCATGCTCGTAGGAGCATGGAGGTTGCAATTGGAGGGATGGAGACTAGAGCAGGGACACCAGCCTTACCGCAGGAGAAAATGAGGGCTTAAATCAATGTTGGGATAGTGAGGACGTAAATGCAAGGATAGATATGATAAATATTAAGGAGGTGGATGGGACAGGGCTTTGGATTCCTCCTCTATTTCTCCCATTCCTTCTACATCTGACTTATGCCCCCAATTTTTGCATGGGTGGATGGCATACCATTCATCAAGAGAAGATAAGTAGCAGGAGGAGCAAACTTGCAACAAGGACATTGTATGCAAATGGGGGTTGTGTTTTAAAGTGTGGTTCATAAACCAGCAGCTTTGGCATCCGCTGGGAGCTTGTTGGAAATGCACGATCTTGGGCAGTATGCCAGAATCTGCATTTTAACAAGTCTTCCAGATGATTCACATGCACATTAATGTTTGAAAAGCACGGGCATAAGGAACATTCTGGTGGGGATATCCAGTAATATGTCCAATTGGATATTTGGGTTTGGGGCTCAGGATGGAGGTCTAGACTGGAGGGGTAAAGACAGGAGGTAACAGCCTATGGGTGGTAGCTGAAACCACTGGCATTGAATTAGATCCCAAGGTGAATATAGGGCAGAGGTCTCTCTCTCTCTTCAAGGCTCATTGCACAATGTTCTAAGCCAAGGTTGAAAATTGTTAGCCTTGGTGACTACAGCTGGCTTGAACACGTGTTTATTTGACCCTCACATTATTTTAATTTTTAAAATATTAGATGTAAGCACTTAACCAACAGATTTTTACATAAAACCTGTATCTCTGACATAACAATCTTCTCTTAAAAAATGAGAAGATCACTTTGGGAGGCCAAGGTGGGCAGATCACTTGAGGCCAGGAGTTCGAAACCAGCCTGGCCAACATCATGAAACCCTGTCTTTACTAAAAATACAAAAATTAGCTGGGTGTGGCACGAGAATCGCTTAAACCCCAGCCTGGGCGACAGAGCAAGACTTTGTCTCAAAAAAGAGAGAGAGAGAGAGAGAGAGAGAGAGATCTGGCATTATATCTTGATTAGCAGCTGCCTCCTTTAGCAGGTACACCTAAAGAAGCCCCACTTCTCCCTGCTGTATCCCCAGTGCTGAGAACAAGTATCAGCTGTCTTTTATTACATTTGCTCTGTTTTTGTTAAAGCAGAATTAAGTGGATAATCAAAATTTTTTTGTACCTATGACTCTATCAAAAGTGGAAAATGAAAGACAGAGAACAGGGTTACTATTTCAAAACAAAAACAGGGCAAGAACACATTTCTTTGTGATTTCTGGCATATACTACATTGTCACACATCAACCAGACTCGCATTACTTACTCATATGACTGGCCTGGCATTTATAGGCAGGTTGCAGAGAGAAAAAGAAGGCCAAGATAGAGTCTTGGGGAAGATTAACATTGTAGGAATAAGTAGAGGAAGAGAAACCCACCAAGGAGATTGAGAATAAAAAACACAAGTGGTAGGAAAATGGCAGAATAATGTGGTCCGATAGAAGCAAACGGAGGCGAGAGGGTTTCCAGGAGGGAGAGGTTTACAATGCCAAGGGCTGTAAATGGATCAAGAAAGATGAAAACTAAGGTGTCAGTTGGACTAGGCAGTTAGGAAGTCCTGGGTTACCTATGCCAGACTCTTTTTATTGTGGCATGAGAAGGGTGGAAGTCTGGTTCCAGTGGCCTAGGGAGTGAGTGGAACATGAGGATTGAGGAGATCTACCTCTCAAAAAAGAAGTTTGAGAAGCTTGACTAAGGCAGAGGAGGTAGGGAAAGAGGGAATTGGATTCCCTGGTTTGATTTTCGTTCTTCTGAAAACTGTCATAGACTTCAGTTGCAGCAAGATAGGTAGTAAGGCTTAGAGGTTGAAAATACAGGACAGAGTGGGTACTTTTTTTTTTTTTCTTTTTGAGATGGAGTTTTGCTCTTGTTGCCCAGGCTGGAGTGCAGTGGTAGGATCTCGGCTCACTGCAACCTCTGTCTCCCGGGTTCAAGCGATTCCCATGCCTCAGTCTCCGGAGTAGCTGGGATAACAGGCACCTGCCACCACTCCTGGCTAATTTTTGCAATTTTTTTAGTAGAGATAGGATTTCGCTATGTTGGCCAGGCTGGTCTTGAACTTTTGACCTCAAGCGATCCACCCACCTCAGCCTCCCAAAGTGCAGGGATTACAGGCGTGAGCCACCTCACCCCACCCAGAGTGGATATTAATCAACCCTGTGGCATGGAATGAGACAAGAGAGGATGAAATCGAAAGAAAGGTGGAAGGATCATAGCTTCTCCTTTAAGAGGAGAGGGAGAGGGAATTCAAACCTGACAGCTTCAATGTTTTCCATGAAGTAGGAGGCAAGGTCAACTGTGAGGGGAGCAGAATGGGGAAACAGCAAGGGCTTGAGTGTTGGCCAAGGCTAATATTTTTACCATTCCCTCCATAGGGGCTTTTGGAAACAGGAAGAAACAGGAGAAATACAGGCATTATGTTGCCTAGGAAACACAGTGGTTTGCTAAAGCAATAGTACGTTCTTTCGAATCTTATTAACCCTTTCATATCCATTGCCACCTCAAAGAGAGCTAACTGGCGAATAGGGATGGAAGTAGAGAGAATTTTGCTCCGTAGAACACACAGTGGATATCCTCTTTAGCCTGAGGAAAATATGAGGGTATGAATAGCCCTGGGACAGAAGACTTAAATAAAATAGGAGAGACCAGCAAAGAAGTGGCAGGCAGTAAGGTGTCAAAGATATTTCCCTATTTCCTTGTGCTTGTGTGTGCCCCACACCACACACACACACACTCTCTCTCTTTCTCTTTCTCTCTCTCTCTCTCTCCATCCCTTTGCGTGTATACAGGGGCGATCCCACTTTCCCACCAAGCAGAAATATCTAGGGTTAATATCTGGGGTTAATATGTGGGAATTATCCTGTCCTTGATTTTTCTTGATATGGTAAGATAATCTAATTGAAAATGAATTGTCTTCTGTTTTTTTCTGCTATAAGTTCATCGCTAAACAAAATGTATCTTTCTCTCTCTTACTCTTGCCACAGAGGATGGCCATGGCTTTGTGACAAGGAGATCTGAACTTTACTTATGCCAGGAAGAAAGTAGAGAGGGCTTTGTTTCTAATAAGTCTCTATGTTATTGAGCGCTTTGAGCTGAACTGAGAGTGAAGGTCTCTGAGGGTGGGGAGGAGTGGAGTGTGGATCAGCTATATGCCCCAGCCTAGGCACATATTGTGGTTGGGAGGCAGTGTCCCAGAGTGTCCAGGATCCACATCCTGGTCCGCATACCCACACCCATGACACCCCAGAAGCCCATAGCAGGGGGTGTGTAAATTCTACTGAGGAAGCCTTTCCCTTCAGACTCAGTTGTCCTCCCCAAGCTGATGCTGGTCCATCATTTTTAGTGACTTTAACATCAATCTGGATGACCTATCCCACACCATGACCTTCCACTTCCTTGACTTTCCTCACCTCCAACCACCTTTTCCTTTACCCCACATTAGCCACCCTCTCTTGGTCATACACTAGACCTTTTCAAAAGCCCAGCTGTGATTAAACCCAACTGTTCCCCCATTCCCTAACTGCACATAAACAACTGAACATTGTAGTAGAAAGCACAGTACTCTACTTGCTGGTCTCACTTGAAAAAAAAAACTTTGGAAAAGAATCAAAACTGTTTTATTTACAGATGACATGATCATCTATGTAGAAAATCCAACGAATTCTACAATTAAGCTACTAGAACTAATGAGTAAGTTAGCAAGGCTAAAGGATACAAGATTGATATATAAATATCAATTTTATTTCTGTATCCTACTCAATAGCAATGAACAATCAGAAATCAAAATGAAGAAAGAGACAATAACATCCACAACAACATTAAAACATCCACAACAATATATTAAACATGAAATAATTTGGGACAAAAAGTATATGATTCCATCTATGTAAATGTCCAGAAAATGCAATCTAACATATAGTGACAGAAAGCAGGTCAGTGGCTACCTGGGGATAATGAATGAGGAAGAGCTCACCTGAAAAAATTTCACTAAAATTTACAAGTGAATTATGCTGTACAAGAATTATACTACACAGTCGTGCTCAATTTTCTCTCCCACTGTCATTCCTTGTGAGGACTCTATGACACCATTTTCGCTGTCTACAAACCTTCAGTGTCCCCTCTCTATTCTTACTTTCAGCTGATGATATTACATTTCATTTCTTTAAGAAAATAGAAACAATTAGATGTAAACTATCATCTCCCTGCCACCAAACCCACCAAACCCTACCTGCAGCTGTATTCTCTGTTTTCCTTCTTGGTACTGTGCAGAGAGTGTCTTTACTCCTATCAAGGGCCTTCCCCTTGAACTCTGCATCTATTTGCCTAATTCTCAAAACCCTGGCTCTCACAGTTTATCTTCTTCTCTCCTTGATCGTACTTATGAGCAGATAAACATGCTTTAGTGTTTCTTCTCTTTTAAACACCTTCCCAGGGGCCGGGCGCCATGGCTCACGCCTGTAATCCCAGCAATTTGGGAGGCCAAGGCGGGCAGATCACTTGAGGTCTGGAATTTGAGACCAGCCTGGCCAACGTGGTGAAAGCCTGTTCTCTACTAAAAATATAAAAATTAGCTGGGTGTGGTGGCACGTGCCTGTAATCCCAGCTACTTGGGAGGCTGAGGTGGGAGGATCGCTTGAGCCCGGTAGGTGGAGGTTGTAGTGAAGCGAGAGTGTGCCACTGCGCTACAGCCTGGGCGATGGGAGAGAAACTCTGTCTCAAAAAAACAAAACAAAACAACAACAAAAAACCAAAACCAAACCCAAAAACCTTCCCCTAACCCCAAATCTTCCTAGTAGCTGCTCCCCTGCATTTTCTGTTCCCTGTGTATCCAAACTTCTACAAAGGGTTGTCTATATGTATCACCGCCACATCCTTGCCTCCCATTCTCTCTTCTACTCACTCTACTGGGCTTTTGCCTGCATCACTCCTTCAATGTCATTCTTGTTTATGTTCTGATTCCATGGACACTTTTGTAACTTTGTCTTTGGACTCTGTCTCTCAGAGTACAAAGTACACTCAGAGCACTTTGTGCACACAGTACAACATTTGACAGAGTTGATCACTACACCCTGAAATACTTTCCTTACTTAGTTTCTGGGATACATCCCACATCCTTTGATGGTTTTTCTCCTTTCTTATTCACTACTCCTTCTCAGCTGCCCATACCATTTCCACCTCCTTTGCCAACTTTTAAATGTTGGAGTGTGCCCCAGATACGTCCTGGGCCAGCATCTGTTCTCATTCTCTGCTCAGGTGTTTTCATTCAGTCCTAATGTTTTTCATATACTTAAGACTCACATATTTAAACTTTGTATGAAAGACAAAAGGAAGGAGAAAAAAGCATAAAATAAACTTTTTACCCTGGTCTTACCCCTGGACTCCAGATCCTGTATACATTAGGCATACTTGACATCAATAGGTATCAGAATATTTACATGTCCTAAACAGAACTTTTAATTTCATCCTTGTATTAGTCGCTGTTCAGTGGTGAGAAACAGAAACTGCTTAGTTATTTAGAGGAGAAAAGGATGGGACACAGGGAATTAAGAGCTTACAAAAATCAGTGGAAGGGCTGGAAGAACAGGCTATAGCCTCGGGCTGTAGGAATGACTACCAGGACTCTATCACTAAATAGGCCCATTAGGGGTACTGTGACCTCTGCCCTCAGGCAGAAAAGTGGGTCATCAGGAAGCCTCCGCTAGGATGATTGACTTCAAGAATAGAACAACGCCCAGGACCTCTCCGCCCGGCCCCGCGCCAGAGTCCCGCCTCGCCCTCCGGCCGCAGCCGTGTCTGGCCTCCTGCTGCGCCCGCTTGCGCCCTGGACCCGCGCCATTTCCTGCGGCTGTGCGCGCACCTCGACTGCACGCCCGATATCTGGGCGCTGCACCACTGGAGCGGCCGCCTCACCCCTTTCTCGCGCCGCGCAACTCGCCTCTTGGACGCGGCCTTCTTCCTATGCTGCCTTCGCGAGCCGCCACCAGCCTACTCCGACTTGGCGGAGGTGGTGGGCTGCCAGTGGCCATCTCCATCAAAGGCAACTGAAAGTTTCTTATCAAAAGAAATTTGGCTGGCACCCCCACAGTTCTACGAAATGAGAAGACTTGAAAATTTTGCCTCTGTCTGATTTGCGCAAATTTTGTTTGGATCGTGTATTAGAAGGACTGGAAAGATGGCTGCCGATCACCTTGTTAACTGCTGATGGGATGCTCTAGCTTTTACCAGGTGATGAGCTATACTTAGAATATTCAGACTTTTTAGAAAATCTTTTGTCTGCTGAAAAAAAGACTGAGGAAATCATAAAGGAAGGCAAGCAATTTCACTGGAAAGTGATATACAATCACCATATTTACGATACTCACGTGACTGTTCAAACTATAAACACGTTTATCCTAAGAGCGAGCCATTTGTAGGGTGCTCATGCTTGTTTGTAAACTGGTCTGTTTGAAGTCCTTGTGAATAATAAGGGTTGAATTTCAACTTGCTTGAAACTTAAGGAAGTGTGTGCCTATAAAAGTTATACGGCTGGGCGCGGTGGCTCATTCCTGTAATCCTAGTACTTTGGGAGGCTGAGGCGGGTGGATGACTTGAGGTCAAGAGTTCGAGACCACCCTCGCCAACATGGTGAAACCCCCGTCTCTACTAAAAATACAGAAATTAGCTGGGCGTCGTGGCACCCGCCTGTAATCCCAGCTACTAGGGAGGCTGAGGCAGGAGAATCGCTTGAATCCGCGAGACGGAGGTTGCAATGAGCCGAAATTGCACCGCTGCACTCCAGCCTGGGCAACAGAGGGAGATTCCGTCTCAAAAAAAAAAAGGGGGGGGTGTTTTTTAGGAAGGGGAGGCCGCGTTC
>NW_026652282.1:100518384-100550195 GCF_009828535.3 Hylobates moloch | reverse complement strand
GAGGATATTTCCTGTCATAGCTGAAGTGTGAATCAGCCTTATGTTCCTGCCTCCAGACCCTATTTTCCAGCCTCACTGGGACGGCAGAATCCGACCAGAGCAGCCAAACCATCTTTCAACTGCTTGTACCCAAATCCTCCATTCTCTTGATAGTGTCCTTTTGTGTACAAGTTTTCAAGTCTGAAGAAGTCCAATTTTACTATTCAGGACTCTCACAAGGTTCACACATTGCATTTGGTTTTATGTCTCTTTTGTCTCATTTAATCTAGAATCGCTCCTTCCATATCTCTTTTCCCTCATGAAGTGACTTTTTGAAGGTCAGTTGTCTTAACATCCATTGTATCTTCTTTTTAAAATATAAACTCTTTTTTGATAATCAGGGGGATGATAGTTGGAATTATATCTCTTAATACCTACATAAGGTCAGTTACTGCAAGAGAACAAAAGCCCAGAAAGGACAGGAAAGGCAAGTTTGGGAGCAAAGGACAAATAGGATGAGTTCAGGTGGCGAGTCCAGGATGGAGTACTTAAGGCAAGCATGAAGGTATTAGGGGCCCAGGAGGAGTCAGTGGGAAGCAGTACAAGGGTATAAAAACGGAAGTAGAAGAATGTCTAAAACAAACAGATCCTATCAAAATTTTATCTAAGGATAGTCCTGAGCCTAAAAAAGGAAACTCTTCCTTATTCTCCTTATAGCTTTGGCTGTCTACCTCCAGAACACAGAACTCAGATGTGCTCCTGTATCTTATGGGTCAAATGGGGCTTTTGAGGGCTAATCTCGCAAGATTACCAAAGTTGACTAAATCGTTTTATGGGAAAACATCAAATTCAACAAACAGAATTGGCAACAAACTTTTAGAATACAATACCTTTGGTAGGTGAAGGCTAGTTTACCTGTTTAGGAATGTAAGACTGAAATACAGTTTTATCATGGGGTATGTCCCAGACCAAAGCACTGGACTAACTCTCAGGCTTACTGAGGAACTGAGAGACATCAGTCAGGCAGAAAGGCACTGGATAATTCACCCAGGAAGTAAGTATTGAGGAGTCCACAATGTGTGAGCACAAACAAAAATTATATTAATTAAGCCACTTTTCCCACTACATCTTAATTTAAGTCACATCAACTCTGAATACATATTTCTTTCTGCTTTCGTAATTCACCTGCATTGTTTTTTTCAAAACTCTACTTAAATTGGACTTTACACATGAAACCTCGGAGGAATTCCATCTCACTCTCACTACTTTATTACATATACACACAACTCTAATTGACTTTGTTATATATGTTATGTCCCATCTTTTTCATTTTAAATGTCTTAAAGGTAGGTACAAAATCAGGAATATCTTTTGTAACATCCCATTGCATTTAGCAAAATGACTCAGAAAACAGAGTAAGATCATAAATAGTTTCATATGGTATGGAAAAAAAAATGTAGGATTCTGGGAAACGACAGTATCAAAGAGACAAATTTGGCATCCAGCTGTTAGTGATGAGTGACTCTGAGAACAAAAGCATCCAACAACACTGAGGGAAATAACTTCAAGTTATTAATATATTTTGAGCCATTCCCTAAGTAGAGATGGTAATCACCATCAGTAATATCATTTTCTAAGAGGAAGAACAATATTATTGAGAGGTGACAGCGTGCTGGCAGTCCTCACAGCCCTCGCTCACTCTCGGTGCCTCCTCTGCCTGGGCTCCCACTTCGGTGGCACTTGAGGAGCCCTTCAGCCCACCGCTGCACTGTGGGAGCCCCTTTCTGGGCTGGCCAAGGCCAGAGCCGGCTCCCTCAGCTTGCAGGGAGGTGTGGAGGGAGAGGCGTGAGCGGGAACCGGGGCTGCTCGCGGTGCTTGCGGGCCAGCTGGAGTTCTGTGTGGGCGTGGGCTTGGCGGGCCCCTCACTCAGAGCAGCCGGCCGGCCCTGCCGGCGCAGGGCAATGAGGGGCTTAGCACCCAGGCCAGCGGCTGCAGAGGGTGTACTGGGTCCCCCAGCAGTGCCAGCCCACCGGCGCTGCGCTCGATTTCTCACCGGGCCTTAGCTGCCTTCCCACGGGCAGGGCTCGGGACCTGCAGCCCGCCATGCCTGAGCCTCCTACCCTCTCCATGGGCTCCTGTGTGGCCGGAGCCTCCCCGACGAGTGCCACCACCTGCTCCCCTGCGCCCTGTCCTATCGACCACCCAAGGGCTGAGGAGTGCGAGCGCACTGCATGGGACTGGCAGGCAGCTCCACCTGCAGCCCCGGTGCAGGATCCACTGGGTGAAGCCAGCTAGGCTCCTGAGTCTGGTGGAGATGTGGAGAACTTTTATATCTAGCTCAGGGATTGTAAATACACCAATCGGCACTCTGTATCTAGCTCAAGATTTGTAAACACACCAATCAGCACCCTGCCTCTAGCTCGAGGTTTGTGAATGCACCAATTGACACTCTGTATCTAGCTGCTCTGGTGGGGCCTTGGAGAACCTTTATGTCTAGCTCAGGGATTGTAAATACACCAATCAGCACCCTGTGTCTAGCTCAGGGTTTGTGAGTGCACCAATCGACACTCTGTATCTAGCTGCTCTGGTGGGGCTTTGGAGAACATTTGTGTTGATACTCTGTATCTAACTGATCTGATGGGGACGTGGAGAACCTTTATGTCTAGCTCAGGGATTGTAAACGCACCAATCAGTGCCCTGTCAAAACAGACCACTTGGCTCTACCAATCAGCAGGATGTGGGTGGGGCCAGATAAGAGAATAAAAGCAGGCTGCAGGAGCCAGCAGTGGCAACCCGCTTGGGTCCCCTTCCACACTATGGAAGCTTTGTTCTTTTGCTCTTTGCAGTAAATCTTGCTACTGCTCACTCTTTGGATCCACACTGCTTTTATGAGCTGTAACACTCACCGAGAAGGTCTGCAGCTTCACTCCTGAAGCCAGCGAGACCACGAGCCCACCGGGAGGAACGAACAACTCCAGACGTGCCGCCTTAAGAGCTGTAACACTCACCACAAAGGTCTGCAACTTCACTCCTGAGCCAGCGAGACCACGAACCCACCAGAAGGAAGAAACTCCGAACACATCCGAACATCAGAAGGAACGAACAACTCCAGACGCGCCACCTTAAGAGCTGTAACACTCGCCGCGAGGGTCTGTGGCTTCATTCTTGAAGTCAGTGAGACCAAGAACCCACCAATTCCTGACACATTATAATGCAGTGTTTCTAATTTCAGGGAGCTCTCTTGCTTATTTTAATTATTTTTTTTTAAAAAAAGACATTTATTCAACATCACGATCAGACTGTTATATTTAGCAATCAACAGCATGGGTGCAAAAAAAAATCTACATTTAAAACCCTTTGTTAGAATGCTTTATACTTTCCAAAGAACAGAAACTAAAATAACCTGTTATACAATTAGTCACAAATACAGTTCTCGAGTTTTTTGCCCATATACATGAGTATTTGTCTAAAACATGTCTTCTTTGTAGCAGCTAGGCCCTGCCACCACTGTGCTTGGCTGAGTTCACAAATCTGTTGTAACCTGTAGCTTCCCTGTCACTTCTCTGGCTCCTCTCCTGCTAAGCTTTGTTTCCTAATTTAAATCTTCTGCCACTGCCACAGCTACTGCTACTACTGGAACCGCCATAGCCACCTTGGTTTCGTGGTTTGGCAAAGTATTGGCCTCCACCATCATAGGAGCCAGAGCTTCTGCCTCCAAAATTTCCTCCCTTCATGGGTCCAAAACTTGAAGACTGATTGTTGTAATTGCCAAAATCATTGTAGCTTCCACCACCTGCAAAATTGCTTCCATCATTACCAAATCCATTATAGCCATCCCCACTGCCACCAAATCCACCACCACCACCATGGCTGCCACCAAAGCCACCACGATCACTGAAGTTTCTTCTACGACCAAAGTTGTCATTCCCACTGAAACCACCTCCAAGACCACCACCAAAGTTTCCAGAACCACTTTGTCCCCTTTGGCTGGATGAAGCCACTCGCCATCTCTTGCTTTGACAGGGCTTTCCTAACCTCACAGTTGTGGCCATTCACAGTGTGACAAGCTTATCCACAGAGTCATGGTCGTCAAAGGTTACAAAGGCAAGGCCCCTTTTCTTGCCACTGCCTCAGTCAGTCATGATTTCAGTCACTTCAATTTTTCATACTGTTCAAAATAATCTCTTAAGTGATGTTCTTCAGTATCTTCTTTAATGCCACCAACAAATATCTTTTTCACAGTTAAGTGGGCACCTGGTCTTTGAGAATCTTCTCTTGAGACAGCTCTCTTTGGTTCCACAACTCTTCCATCCACTTTGTGTGGCCTTGCATTCACGGCTGCATCCACCTTCTCCACAGTGGCATATGTGACAAACCCAAAGCCCCTGGAGCACTTGAAGTTTGGATCTCTCATTACCACACAGTCCATGAGCATTCCCCATTGCTCAAAATGGCTCCTCAGGCTCTCATCTGTTGTTTCAAAGCTCAACCCTCCAATGAAGAGCTTCCTCTGCTGTTCAGGCTCTTTAGGAGACTCTGACTTAGACATGACGGAAGGGAGAAGAGAGACTTTAACGATGCTTCTTCGGTGGCCTCCATGGGCAGAAAGGCCCGTATTTTATTCTTTAAACCTTACAGTGTGCCACATGTATGAAGTTTGTAAAGTATTAATGATCTTGTTAACCAAAACAAGAAAAAAATTTCACAAGCTTCCCACTTCTGTATTGTTTTATTATCTCAAAAGTTTAAATAAGATGTTCTGCTGCTGTTGTTCTTGATGTCCACTGTTTTAGCACCTTCCCTGATGTGCTTTGGAAGTTGATCGATGAATTTCTTAGACTTTCTGTTGGAATTACTTTAAGGGTGTCTTATTAGATGGTGAAAATTAGACTGAGACACCCTTCAAGTGACCATGTCATTGTTCTCTTGCTATGTCTTTAGCTTGATGATTAAGATACAATTCTTTTTAAAACCAAACAGCATTAGTTATGTTTCCCAAATTAGAAATCTATTTTAGTTAATGTTTTAAAGAAACACGAAGCCATAACAAAAATCACTATTGTTTTTACTCCTGAATGTTAATGAATGTAAAGAGGTTACAGATGTAGTGTTTAATTAATGATGTTTATTTTTTCTATATTTAACATGAGTAATTTTTCATTGTCTTTAAAGAGGAATGTTTATTGATTAAAGGTGAGAAATGACAGTTAAGACACCAATTCTGTGTCAGGATCTTTGACTGTATTATGCATCGTACAATTGACTTCATTTTTCATGAAATGCCTTAGTTTTCCTACTATAAAATAAGGACAATGATGAATTAAAACAAAACAAAACAAAAGAATAGAACACCATACCTGCAGCCCAGGGAAGCTGAGCCACTACCACTGCCACCATAAACTGACTCTCAACAACTATGAAACTAGAGACTGAGACATGGAAACACTGACTTAGGTTGCTACAATTATTACAAAAGTCCCTTGACTGCCATCTCTCTCTCCTCTGCCCCCTCCTCAAACTTGCACACACACACACACACACACACACACACACACACACACACACACTCTCTCTCTCTCTCTCTCTCCAGCCAACACGTAACACTTGGTATGTGCGAAGCACTATTCCAAGTTCCATTCTTATTACTATTATCATGCCATTTTACAGAGGAGTAAACTGAGGTAGAGAGAGGTTAAGTAGCCTAAGATTACAGTTAGTGAGTTGTATATGCTATTATCTGCCCTGCTCTTATCTCTGAACATTTCTTTGTCAGTTTTCCAAGTATCTAGAATTCTTCATGAACATATTTATAAGATGCTATCATATGTATTTGCCACAATTTATTTGGCCATTCTCTTATCTTGCATGTTTAGATTTATTTCCAATTTTTCTTTATGAACAGTAACTGCAATGAGCACTTGGCATACAAATTATTTTGCCTATTTCTGATCATTTTCTTAGGATACACTCCTTAAAATTCAACTCTTGGGTCATAGGCTATGAAGATTCCTAAAAACAGTATTTGAGGGTCAGTAGTTGTGAATATTTTTAATCCACTTGAGTATATTAATGGGCATACCAACCAGTAATATGCAAGAGTACTCATCTCACTGTACCCTCCACACTTAAACCGGGCATTTTCATCTTTTCAAGTTTTTGCTATAAGTATGCTGCATGCAATATTGGCATGCTCATACTAAAAATGTGTTCATTGTTTTTCTGAAATTCCAACTTTACTGTGTCTCCTGTACTTTATCCAGCAACCCTACCTGATGTGGGTGTTCAAACTCTCTTCTTTTTTGAGGTATTCCTCCATTGTGAGCCTGGAAAACAAGGCTGAGGCCTCTTACTGTGGAAACTAAGGGAAACATATATTCCCTTTCCACAAGCCCTGAGTGGTCAGGGAGTCCATAGGGGATCCAGGCTCTTACTGAAGACTTTGGATCTTGAGAGGTTTATACAAAAAGTGGCCATTTTGAATTCATTCATAGAAACTGCATCTAGCAGACCAGAATGTCAGATCAGTGGAGTCCAGATGTAGCAGTGTTTTGTGGTGGTGGTGTGTAGAGGTGGTGAAGGTGGTTGTTGCCAGTAGTGACATACCAACCAAGCTGGTCCTATGGCAAATCTTGACTGGGGTCCTCCCGTGATTCCTGACCATTTCTTTATCCTGGTTTACCTGCCTTTCTGTTGATTCTGTGAAATGCCCAATAATTTGCTAAATTCAGCCAGAGTCAGTTTCTGTCTTTTGCAACCAAGAGCCCTGACATTTATAAATACAAGCCCAGATAGGCTGGAGAAAATTTGAAATCATGATATTTCCAAACTCCTTTTGTATTCCTAAAATTGGAATTTTAAAAATTCTCCTCACCAAATGACTGTTCAAGGGAAAGGGATTTGGCATTTTCCAAAATAAGCACTAGATGGTGCTATGAGGTAATATGTTCTTGATTGTGTCGTTGCCCAAATAATAAGGATTAAGATCACCAATAATACCATCACCAAGGATACTGTCAACAAGAATAGCTAAAATTAATTGAGTGCCTCATATATGCCAGAAACTGTTCTACATGTTTGATAGAGTTGTAAACCAAAAATAAAATTCTAACCCCCTAGCCAACTGATGGACCCTCCCCTTGGCTAAGTGAATTCCAAAGTTAACTTGAAAAACTAGTTCAGGCCATGATGGGAAGTGGATGTCAGACATGCTTCATTATAACCTTCTCCCTTTTGGAATTCAGGCACAGCTGACCAGCATTAATATCAACACAGAGACATTAAGACTGATAGAGGCCAGGCGCAGTGGCTCACGCCTATAATCCCAGCACTTTGGGAGGCCAAGGCAGGTGGATCACCTGAGGTCAGGAGTTCAAGACCAGCCTGACCAACATGGTGAAATCCCATCTCTACTAAATACAAAAAATTAGTTGGGTATGGTGGAGCATGCCTGTAATCCCAGCTACTTGGGAGGCTGAGGCAGGAGAATCACTTGAACCCGGGAGGCGGAGGTTTCAGTGAGCCAAGATTGTGCCACTGCACTCCAGCCTGGGAGACAAGAGCGTAACTCTGTCCAAAAGAAAAAAAAAAGACTGATAGAACAGACTCTTTAAGTTTGATAAGAAACATTTACACTCTATTCTCTCTGAAGCCTGCTACCTGGAGGCTCCATCTACATGACAAAACCCTGGTCTCCACAATCCCTTATGGTAACCTAGACATTCCTTTCTATTGACTCCAGGTCTTTAGATAATAACTCTTTCAACCAATTGGCAATCAGAAAATCTTTGAATTCTTCTATGACTTAGAAGCAACCCCCTCACCTCTGCCCCTGCTTCCAGATGTCCCCACTTTTCCAGACAGAACCAATGTACATCTTACATGTATTAATTGATATGTCTCCTTAAAATGTATAAAACCAAGCTGTAGCCCAACCACCTTGGGCACATGTTCTCAGGATCTCCTGGGGCTTGTGTCATGGGCCGTTGGCCACTCATATTTGGCTCAGAATACATCTCTTCAAATATTTTACAGTTTGACTCTTCATTGGCAGAGTGAACTCATTTCTTACAACCAATAAAGCAAGTAATTTTATTAACACATTTTACAGAAGAAGAAATCAAGGCACATTCAGTTTAGCTAACTTATCCAAGATCAGAAAATCATTTACTGATGAAGATAAGATTTGAACCAAAGAAGCCTGGCTCCAGAGGCTGTACTCTGAACCAAAATGCTCTACTACCTGTCATAATTATATAATATAGCCAACATTTACTGATGGTCAACTGTGAGCCAGGCACTTTGTACAATGCAGTCATTATTGTCATTTTCCGTGTAAGGGAACTGAGGCTCCAAAAGGCTAAGGAATTCATGTTTCCATAGACACAGAGACAAAGCTGAGAGCATTTGTAAATGTAATTCCATGATGTTAGTAATGAAACAAAAATAAATACATAGATAAAATACTAATGCTTGTCATTTTAGAGAGTAATTCCACTTTGGGCAGAGGGAAAAATATACTTTGAAAATGATTGATTTACATTCCAATTGTTCTGTGATAAAATAAAAAAAAATACGATTGGCATGGTAAATGATTCCTTTTCATTTCAGCTCTTCAGTGTGGACAAAATATTTTCCCTCTTTTGATTTTTCCCTTTAGGAGCCAAAGACGGTACGAAAGCCAAAGGTAGAATTAGAGCCTGGCTTATTTGGGCTTTTGCATTTCTCATTATGAGGATGAGTGTGTCTCATGATCAAAGTAGATGAATTAGGCAGCACCAAAACATGTAACTTAGGTAGGCTCTGGGGAGGAACCGGCCCTCCTAACAAAATGATTGTAATATTTGTCTGGAAATGTGAACTAACTTAAATAGCTAAGAAAAGTTTGAGGCAGAAGAGTAATGCTATCAAAATGTATTATAAAACTGCAACATTTAAAACAGTGATAGTGATGCAAGAAGAGACAGATCAATGGGTCAGAATAGACAGCCTACAAACAAAATAAAGCAAAAATATGTGTGTATATGTACAAGTGTATGCATACATATATATGAATTTATAAGGTAAAGGAAAGATCACAATTCAATGGGAGAGGGAAGGATTATTCAGTAAGTGGTACAGGGATGATTTGCAATCTGGGAAAAACCAATCACATCATTTACTGAAATAAGTTACCATTTATTTCTCCAAGCTGAAACCTCCTTTGCGAAAAATATATCAGTAAGAAAATTATGGCAACGTGGTGGGGGACTGGAGATATGATCTGGCCAACCTCCCTTTTGCCTTTAGCCTTCAAGCTGCTTTTAATTAATCCCAGGCTTAAGCCAAGCTAACTTTGGGAGGCATTTAGTTTATAGCTTAAATGATAATAGTCTTTCACCATAACTCAACCGCCTTTGTAAAGCTAAGGAGAGACCACCAGGCTAAGAGGATAAGAGGAGCCTGAATTCTGCTAAGGTGCAGACATAAACAATTACCCACCATTATTCCCGGGGTCACAAGATATGCAACTTTCCCAATTACTGCTGCAGATGACATCCGTATTGCAGAACTTAAGATTGGCCTTTTGAAATGCCTTTTCAGGTTCGTTGCATGTCTGACACCAATGGTTCCACCTGGACCTGTCAACCACTCCTGTGGCCCTACCCAGAAGCAACTCAGAGCAAGAAGACAGCTTCCACTCCCTGTGATTTAATCTCTGATCCAACCAAACTGCACTCCCCATCCCTAGCCCCCTGCCCACCAAATTATCTTTGAAAAACCCCTAACCTCCAACACTTCCGCCTCTGGTCAATTAAACTCTTTCTTTACTGTAATGTCTTGAATTTATTTTGTTTTTGCACTGGGCAGAAAGAAGTCTTAGGTCAATTACATAACTGCAACTTTGTATCTTTTGACAAACATCTCCCCACTCTCAACCCCCACCGCCACCCCCAGCCTCTGGTAACCACCATTCTATTCTTGCCTCTTATGAGTTAGATTGTTTTAGATTCCACACATAAGTGAGAACATGTGGTATTTGTCTTTCTGCGCCTGGCAGCAAAGATGTTTTAAAAATCATGACCCTCAACATTATAAAGCTCTTTCATGTACTGGTGAGGAGGAAAAATTGCTCTGGCCTTTCTGGGTGGCAGTTTGGCAAGATGAAAGAACCTTAAGAAATTTTGGGTCTTTTGTCCTAAAAATGTCATGTCTAGCAATTTTTATTAAGGAAATAGTGGTAGTACAGATAAAGATTTTGGTACAAAGATATTATTCATGTCAGCCTTGTGAATAACTAAAGGAGAACCATTAAGAGAATAGTTATATTATGGGACAACCATATGATAGAATGTCACGCAGCCATCAGAAATGATGTTTACAAATATTTTTTTAATGACACGGGAAACCATAGATAATAAATTAGATAATCAAGATAAACAAATTTCAAACACTCATCAGACCTATAAACAGGTAACAGATTTATTCAGTGATTAAAAACCTCCATAACACCCATACTCCCTTCCTGCACCTTTTATAAAGAAGAGTCATTTTGTGATGAAACAAACTATAGAAAGTTTGAGGTTCAGGTTCTGGACCATCGCAACCCTGGAGATAAGTAAGGCTTGTCTTCCCCTTCCCGTTTATATGCTTTTGATTATCTCGGGGCACTATTTTCTCTTTCCAGTGGCCTCCTGCTATCGCTTTCCCCTCTGGCAAATTTTTTTCTAAGGCAAAGAGCAAGTAAACTAATTTATACACAATTATGCTTGGCTGATAATATATACTTTTTCCCAGGAATATTTGCATGCTAATAGAGGCCAAAGCCTAAGCTAATAGAATGAATCCCTGATAGCCTGGCATTCAAAGCCATTCACTACAACCCCTTACCAGTCTTCTCGCTACTCCCCTATGTAAACTACACTACAGAAACAGTCTCTTGCTCTTCCAGACCAAGGGATCTACTTATTGCACCTTGTTCGCTGCATCTTCCACCACCAAGTGCTGGAGTTTCCCAGGATTTCCTTCCATTTAGAAGCTTTCTTGCCTACCAACTCAACTCTTACTCATCCTTCAGGCCCACCTACATTCCACATCACTCCTGAATTCTTCTTTCATTTATTCTTTAACTCAGTTTCATTTATTTTTTAATTCTTTAATTGAGCACCTACCATCTTCCTGGCACTGTTCTAGGTACAGGAGACATGGTGGTGGTTAAAACATACATGGACCCTGGCGTCATGAAACTTAGTTTATTGGGAAACATCAACATCAAATAAGTAATCAAACACATGTAATAATTGTACATTGTGATAAATGCGGTGAAGGAAAAAACAGGGTGCAGTGAGAGAATAATGAGGTCAGGAGAAAACAGCTTCCTTGAGTAGCCCAACTGTCCCTGACCTCTCCCTAGGTTAATCCCCTAAAGACTTACTGTGTTCAGATACCGACTCAAATATGTATTTGCCATCCTCTATGCACAAAGCTCTGTGCAATAATAATACTGGGTACCACTGATGGAGCAGTTGCTATATGTCAGACACTGTGCTGTGCACTTCATATATTTCATCTCATTTAGTCCTTAAAATGACTCTTTGAGAGGAGTATTATTATTATCTCCATTTTACAGTTGAGATGACTGAGTCACAGAGTGGTTCAGGCACTTTCCCAAGGGTCATTCATTTAGTTAGTGACAAAGCTTGGACTTAAACCTAGGTTGTCCGGATCCCGAGTTCACTCACTTAACTGCAATACTCTATTGTACTCTGTAAGATGTGTACATGTGGTATATGTGTGTGTTGGAGAGGATACATAGTTGAAGAGAGTAGCCTAATTGCTGGTTTGCCATGCATGCACTGACCATATCATGCCATACCCGAATGCTTTCCTTGGTGCCCAAGGAAAGGGAAAGAAATCCACTTTTCTGGAAGTCGGGGGATGGGGTGCGTGGGCAGTGGGGTTCACAAGATGGATCTTGGCTGAATTCGTATTTGTTTGACAGAGAAGGGAAAGAGATTGAGAGGCTTTGAGAACAGCCTGTCCAAAGGCACAGAGATGGAAAGAACATGGTACGTTTGAAGAATGAGCAATCTGCTGTGACCATGCTTGGGGCTAGGGCTAGGGCAGTGGAGGCGGGAGGCCGGGGGGTGCAGAGTTAGATTCTTCCTTCCATTTTTGGAAATAGATGTCCTCTTCCCCCAGGGAAAGTGTCCATTTTTTTCATGTTGAAGGCAAAGCCGGGCATTTGAGGAAGGTACAGAGACAGAAGGTCACATACCACCCCTCTGCTTTCCAGAGAGTGAAAGATGGTAATCGTAGGAAACACGATAAAACTGTTAAAGGCACACTACATAAATTGTGAGATAAGTCATGGCTGTGTTTTTTAGGGGACAGTCTAAAAACTGAAAATTCGTCCTTAAGCTAGAAAATTAAAACTTTCCACTAGCAAGCAATCTGTGCTCTCCCTTGGCTCCTGCAAATCCTTTCAATGACTTTATCCTGGGTAACTGACATGATTTTTGTTAATGGAACTATTCCAGATTTTAGGGAATGTACTGTCCCATGCCTCTACTTTCTGGTATCCCCCTTAGTTTCCACAAACGCACTGAGCACAGACTGGTGCCTCAATTTCCTCAACTGCAGAAAAAGGGCAGTAATAGTCCCTATCTCAGAGTTGTTGGGAGGATTAAATGAGATATTGGAAGGAAATAAAGTTCTTAGCACAGAGCCTGGCCCATAGTAAGCATACCCCATCAGTGTTAATATAATTACTGAGATATGTTGGTTGAGTGTGGGTTTTTTTGTTTTTTTGTTTTTTTTTTTTTTTTGGTTTGGTTTGCAAATAGTAAGCTGGAAAAAACAGGCATTTGATGAGGGACAAAGGAATCTTTTTGTCCTTAATAGTCCTAAACGCAGACAACTTCTAAGGTCAACCTCATTGGGGTTATTGTAATCATTATGAACTTAAGAAAGGTTCTTAACCAGTCACTAAAACAATTCCCATCTCCACTGGCTTTCTTCTTTATCAAGGGCTAGCACAAAACCCAAGAGATCACCCGCCTGTTTCTCCATGGAAATCAGCCCATATAAACTTCAAACTGAACAGGCCATACCTTCTTGCTTCCTGCCTCTTTTTTCTTGGCCTTGGGAAGTATCCCACTGATTCTCAATCCTGGTCTCAGCATTAACCTCATCCTATCTCTGCTCTTCTAAGTTGATACACTTCATTACCTATGGTTACATAAACTATAAGATGGCCAAACTGGAAAGAACCTTTGATAAAAATTAGTCACACTCCTTTCCCTCATTTTAGACAGGAGAATGCACTAGAAATGGGGGATGGCTGATTTAGCCAAGGTCACACATTGAGTTTGTGGCAGAGCTCTGTTTAGGGCCTGGAGGCTTTGCAAATACAGCACTGCATTAGTTCTCTAGGTTCATGAGGCAGACAGCCCTCAGTGTTGACAGCAGTGTCAAAATGATTTACCAGACACGTCTCATGGGTATAAATTAATATCAATTCATGAGAGTGTCCAAGCACGACTATGAACTATTATCCCACTATGACTATCCCACAGAAGTGTCTCAGGACTCCCAGCCTGACCCAGAAGCAGAGCTAGCCTTGGACAGGAGTGAAGCCTGATTTTGGTGTGTGCTCATCACACCTTTCTCTTTCCCTGGAGTAATTTGGCACCCACTCTGGAGAGCAATTACACAGCCAGGAGGAGAAGAGAGCTGTTTTGTTCTTCTATGGTGCCTTGTGCATGGTAAGCACTAGATAAACAATTGTTGAACTGAATTTCATTTAGCTCTGAGGGGACGTATTCACCACAGTGTACATGAAGATGTGTGCTGGATTGCACATTGAGGACACCCTTGATAGCTCATTCAAAATGGGGAGGTGAATTAAATGTCTGCCAGATGTTAAGGAAAGACATGCTCATGCCTAGACTCTCAGGAAAATAAGGGGAACACAGTTCATCCTTATGTCAATGCTCCTCAGAAGTACTGCCAAGGTCAGTGAAAAACCTTAGTTTCTCTGAAATGTGTGTACCAACCACTTTCATGGAGTTTGTTGGGCTTTTGGTTTTGTTTTGGTAGATTTAGTTGGAACCTTCTTTTCTTCACCCTATAGCCTTATCATCAGAGAAAATAGCCCTCCATCCACATTCCTTTACCCCATCTCATGCTTTCTTAGTTTGAGCAAAAGAGGATTTAGAAAACTTAAAAGCTATTGCTAAATATCAGTATAGTAATATCAACTCTTAAGAGCAATTTGACAGTGAAAATGCAGCTACCCCCAGTGTGTATACATATTTAAGGGCTTTGTATGAGACACGGATACAGAAATCTACCTGATTTTTTTATATAACAGCTTTATTGAGCTATAATTCACATATCATAAAATTCACTCCTTTAAAGTGCATAATTTATTTGTTTTTTTGTATATTCACAGAGTTGGCCAACCACCACCATCACTATCCAATTTCAGAATGTTTTCATCACCCCAAAAGAAAAGCCTGTACCTATTAGTTGTTACTCTTCATTTCCTCCTCTCCTAGACCCTGGCAACCACTAATCTGCTTTCCATCTCTATGAATTTGCCTATTCTGGAAAATATGTAGTCTTTTTTTATCTGAATGTCATGCTCCAGTAATGAGCTCTCTATGTTGTCCTCTGAGCAGTTTTGTCTACATCATCATCTAGGCAACAAGCACAAGAGAAGAGGCCACCAGGGCAGGGGAGTTAGGAATGTACCCAGAATAATGAGCACTTGAAAAGTTGGTATCACAAAGGTTATCACTCTGTCACCCAGTCTAGGCTTCAGTGACCAGGCAGATCTGAGTTGATGCAATCATGGGACAGACCTCAGGGTTAGTGCAGTGCGGGGTAGCTGAGGCCTTCGAATCTATCTCCACAGCCTGTCAAGGTGCAGCCCCAGGTCTGTTCCTTGCCCATTTCAGACTACTGGGCAAACAGAGCTGCTCAGAACCTTCGTTAGCAGGAAGTATAAAGGAATACAGCCGGAAGATATGCTTGATGGTAAAAGCATCACGTTTCTTGTCCTGGTCACCATGGCAATCTAGACATTCCCTAATCTCAAGTCAACATGGTCACATTCTGCTTCTCCCTCTCTCCTTTAAGGCAGATTTCTTCTGTTGAGAATGCTTGAGGGATAAGGAAATTGGGGAGGTGGCCAATCTGAGGATCCCCTTAAGATATGAAATCTTTCCAGTTGCATTCCTCCTATTTGCAGGGATCAGTCTCAAGCTACCTGCTCCAGTGGAGTGTTGTGTTTCATCTAGTTGCCTTGCTGTCCCCAGGACACATACTGCCCTTTCTTTCCCCTCCCAACTGAGCTCCCCTCTCTTGTTCTTTCTCTTAAAGGCAGTGTCATAGATCCAGTTCCTCTGGCTGGAAACTCTTTGGTCACCTTTAACTCATCCATTTCCTTCATACCCAACAAAGCATCAGTTTTGAGAATCTATCACCTTGATGACAGTCCTTACTGGACTCCCTGCCTCTATTTCTGCTTCTTAACATATCAGCCTCCACACCACTCCCAGATGAATCCTGTCAGACATTACTTTTGGCATGTCATGATCATGCTCAGAAGCTGTTAAAGATACCCCATCCCAATCCTGCCTTAGCAGTCAACTGGGAAGCTCAGCCCCATGGATTCAGCATCAGCTACCATGCATCAGCAGAGCTTCCATCTGGTCCTTCTCCCTGCCTCTGTCTTGCTCATGTGCCTTAGAGCTCATAGACTTCATTGTCAATACCCCTCCTCCCCTCGCCCACACACAAATGGACACAAATGCACATGCATGCATGGTGCCCTAATGGCCCCAAATTTCATGTAGTTTCTCCAGCAAAAAGCACAATCAACCCACTTATTGAGCACCCATTTTATGCCAGGTGCTGCATCTTCATCATCTCCTCCAATCCATGGTAGTAAATGATACTCTTATATATTACAGAGGAAAAAGCTGGGGCTCAGAGAGCTTAAGAGAATTGATTAAGCACCAGAGCTGGCATTGGAGCCAAGATTTACTCTGACTCCGAAAACATTTAACCACCAGGTTAAAAGACCAACAGTATCAAAGCCAAACTTCTTCCTGGCATTTAAAGTTTTCAAAAAACCAGTCCCATGAATCACCAATGCACTCCATCTGCTCCTGTCATTTGTTTCAGATGGGTAGTCTTGTCTCCCCAACTCACAAAGAAGTTCCTTAGGGCAGTGATAAAGGCTTTACTCGTCCTGGGGTCCCTCACAGAGATTAGAGAAGGAAGCAAAGCATTAGTTCTAGTGGGATGGAATAAAAATGCTTAAAATGCAGTCCATGAGATGGTAAGCCTTGCAGAGCAGGCTGTGACCTGTTCTGTGACCTATTATTACAAGTGAAGCACAAACACTTCTATGTTTGCAGAAACAAACTAGAAATTCTGCCCCCAAATCCCAATCCAAACTTTGAGAGGAGGTAATAACACAGAAAAATACAGAGACTATCAATGGAAGGATATAGAAGGAACTAATAATAGTGCTTGCCTCTGGTAAGGGAACTTGGGTGGGAAAAGACATAGGAAGGAGGTTTTTCCCTGAATGTCTTTTGTACTTTTTGAGTTTTGAAATGTAGAAATACCCTAATAATTTAAAAAGTAAAAAAATAAAAATAAAAAATTTTAAAAGGAAAATTGCATAGCTGAGTGAGATACAGGATGGTATGTTTTTCACTTTTGTCCTGAAATGCCTTTATTTACTGTACTACTCTATAAAACAGATCCCATTGCATTTTATCTGGCTCTAGGATCTGAGGTCAGTACCCTAAGATGCAAGAAATATGTTTCAAGCATTTCAGGGCATCACAATATTTAACTGCTCCCCTCAACTTGACCACAGTCTTTGTTTATCCTTTAGAGTCACCAGAGCACAGACGTCTGCATGTGGTGGAAATCGATGGGAAGGAAGCTGACACCGTATTCAATAAATCTGCAGGAAGATGGATTCCTCTGTTACCTTCAGAAGTACCTCCCACCCTCGGGAGCTGGAGTTACTTGCATACAACTATTTGGGAGTCTGGGCCTGAGCGGTAGCCTCATGTCTAGGACAACAGTGCTGAATGATTTGGACATGGCAATGGGAAGAAATAAGTACAAATCAAGTTGACTTAGCCACAGTCCTTGGGATCTCCCAGAAAAAACGCTTACCAGACTGACAGATGAGATAGAGGAGGATGGCCAAGTCAATTTTTTTTTTTTTTGTCTAATAAAATAATCAAAATAATTTTGTTGGTTGAGAGAGCCTGAGATTGAGCAGTTTAAAAGTACAAAGTAAGTAACATCATAAAATGATGCAAGATGCGTTTTGATCTTGGGCTGTACTATATAAATAATTTTTATTTACTTTTTGGGATAAATAAAAATTAACAGGGATTCAGACACCCCACCAATGCTTCCAAGCCCAATATACGTGTAAGTTTTTAAAGTTCCCTTGGTGCTGCAACAAAGTTCAAGCATGTGGCACCTTTTTCACCCTTTACTCCTTATATCTCACTTTGCATAAATCTGCAGTCATCCAAGATACCCTAGTCGTCACACTCTGTCTGTAGACATAATGATATCCAGAAAAATCAACCCCCACAAACAGCCTAAATGGCTAGGGACTGGAAGCACAAATCAGTGAGATCAAATGTGGGCTAAAGGACATGAAACTAAGAAAATCATTCTTTGGTGATTAAGTTCTAGGTTAATAGCTAGTGCTACAGCCTTACTATCTGGCTATTGTCTTTTGCCTTTGAATATAACAGTAAGAAGTAATCTTAGTCATTCAAGAAGATAGAGGGGATGCTTTGTGAGTTAGAGAGAAAGGAGGCTTTCTTCCATCTGAAGGGGAAGAGGGACAGATAGGTTGCCACTTCTTCTAATCCAGAGGTTCTTAAAGTGGGCCCCAAGGACTGCTCCTCAAGAGGTTACAAACACTCCTAAAACTGCAGGCATAACTGTGGGTCCATCCCAAGGGCATTGTTTTTCTAGGAAGAAAGTCCAAAACTATTTTATCAAATTTCCCAAAGGCTCTGGGATCCATTGATCATTAAGAACTACTCTCTTTGACTACTTTTTCTTCTGCACCTAACCCCACCCACACAGCCCCCTTGGAAGTCTCTACCTGTGTTCCAGCCATAATTTGGGAGGAAGGAAGAGAGAGGAAGAGTGGGAAGATATAGCTAAGAGAATATGGGATTCTCCACACAACCCCCTACCCAATTTCTTACGCCTTCACTCCCACCCCACTGCTCAGAGGGAAAACTGTGACTGGAGGTGCATGTTTGGGGGTGTACAAGGCCCATGTGTAGGTGCTGGTGGTAGGAGAGGGCAGTATGCTCCTTGGTGCTGGAGCAAATACATGTGAGTAGGGAATGGTGGCTCTTACTGACACTGCCCCAGAGAAGAAAGAAAGGAAGATGCCATCTTTCAGATGGATTATCTTCTGGTCTGCCCAACCCACAGGAACTGTGCTCAAATGAGCATGGGCATGGGGCTGGGCAGGACCAACCCTGGGCAATCCCCTGGACCACATCAGTCAAGGAACATCAAGGTTTCCTTTACTCTCATGTGTCCTATGGCAGTTGCCAGCATTCTGAGGTCTTTCATGCCAGGCTCCTACAGGCTCACAGAGCCAGGGGCTGGCTCAAGGCAAAGCTGTGATAGAGACAAATGTAATAGAAACTCCAATGTAGTGCTTCCCCTGCTTGTGCCCCACCTCCCATCAAAACTCTCTTGCAGGCCGGGCGTGGTGGCTCACGCCTGTAATCCCAGCAATTTGGGAGGCCAAGGAGGGTGGATCACCTGAGGTCAGGAGTTCAAGACCAGCCTGGCCAACATGGTGAAACCCCGTCTCTACAAAAATACAAAAATTAGCTGGGTATGATGGCGTGCGCCTGTAATCCCAGCTACTTGGGAGACTGAGGCAGGAGAATCCCTTGAACCTGGGAGGCAGAGGTTGCAGGGAGCCGATATTGCACCACTGCGCTCCAGCCTGGGGGACAGAGCGAGACTTTGTCTCAAAAACAAAAGACAAACAAGAACAATAAAAAAAACTCTCTTGCAGGCCAACCTATCTAAATATCCTGCTGTGTGGATGGGAAAGACTTAATCAGAGAAATGTATCTAATCTCAGGGGCCTCCTGCTGGAGAAGAAGCTTTAGGCTGGTGAACATCATCAAATTTTGCACCTGTGTGTAAGAGAAACTTCAAGTCAGGGAGACCTTTTGTACTGGCACCCCTTAAATCAGATTTTCACCATCCCCCATTCAATCTCCGGAGCAGCAGGTATCAAGTGAGGGCTGCACTTTATTTCCCTAAATCTGGGTAAAAATGTAGATGACTAAGACAAAGTCAGCAAGGGTTTTTATAGATGAACTCAACATCATCAACCAAGTAAGATCTAATTGACATTGAAACGACACTCTACTCACTACAGCAAAATATACATTCTTTTCACGTGCACATGGGACATTCAGCAAGATAAGTCATAGCCTGAGTCATCGCTGTAGGCTGTTCTGTGCTGTTATAACAGAATATCTGAGACTGGGTAATTTATAAAGAACAGAAGTTTATTTCTCAGAGTTCTGGATACTAGGAAGTCCAAGATCAAGGCACTGGCAGGTTTGGTGTCTGGCAAGGACCTGTTCCCGCAATAGTGCCTTGAATGCTGCACCCTCTGGAGGGGAGGAATGCTATTACTTACATAGCAGAAGAACAAAGAGGAAGGAGGCAAGAGGAGGCCAAACCTTCCCTTTCATAAGGGCATTAATTCCGTCATGAGAGGAGAGCCCTTGTGATCTCATTACCTCTTAAAAGTTTTACCTTTTAATATTGTTACAATGGCAATTAAATTTCAACATGAATTTTGGAAGGGACAAACATCCAAACCATAGCAGTGATAAACTAAGTCTCAGCAAATGTAAAAGAGTTAAGAACCAGGTGTGATGACACATGCATGCCTATAGTCCCAGCTACTTGTCCCAGCTACTTGGGAGGCTGAGGCAGGAGGATCACTTGAGCCCAGGAATTCGAGTCCACCCTGGGCAACATAGCGAAATCCCATCTTTAAAAAATTTTTTAGGCTGGGCGCAGTGGCTCACACCTGTAATCCCAGCACTTTGGGAAGCCAAGGTGGGCAGATCACCTGAGGTCAGGAGTTCGAGACCAGCCTGGCCAACATGGTGAAATCCCTTCTCTACTAAAAATACAAAAATTAGCTGGGCGTGGTGGTGCATGCCTGTAATCCCAGCTACTTGGGAGGCTGAGGCAGGAGAATCACTTGAACCCAGGAGGCAGAGGTTGCAGCGAGCCGAGATCGTGCCAATGCACTGCAGCCTGGGCAACAGAGCAAGACTCTGTTTCAACAACAACAACATAAAAATAAAATAAAAATAAAAAAATTTAAATAAGTTTTTTTTAAAGAATTGAAATTACAAAATATGTTCTTTGACTGCAATGGAATCAAGCTAGAAATCAATAACAGAGAGATAAAAAGAAAATCTCCAAATACTTGGAAAGTAAACCACATAATTCTAAGTAACCCATGGGTCAAAGAGAAAGATTCAAGGAAAATTAGAAGATATTTTGAATGAAGATGAAAATACAGCATATCAATTTTGTGGGTTGTGGTTAATGCAAAGCTGAGATGGAAATTTATAGTGTTGGGGTGCAGAAAAAATCCCGCAAAACATAGCTCTTTGGCATGCTGAGTGCTTTGAAAATTGAAAGGCCTCAGAAATAAGCCTCATAGCCAAGGTCTCTCTCTAAACAACCCCCGCTCGCCACCCCCCACTTCTTGTTTCTCTGATCCTTTTCCCCCAAGCACAGGGAAGGACTCTGTCTCTCTCTGGAATTTCCTTATCTGCCCAAGAAAGATTTTTTTCGAAAAGAAATGCAATTGTCTTAAGACCTCCACCCTAGGGATCTCATGAAATAACTAGGAAAGATCAATCACAGGAGAAGAGAAGAGACTGGGAGTCATCACCATGCCCAGACAAACCTTCATGGATTCTTCTAAGGACAGCTCCCAGAGATTACCTGGGAGACTTTATTCGCATAATAAGACAACTTTGGTTCCTGTGCAGTTCTGCCCCTCATCTTCCCAAGGAGAATCATTTACAAACCATTGTCTGAGCATTGGGCCTATTTGTTCATCCATTTCCCATTCCCTTATGAAGACAGCATTTAAGCCTCAACCATCTGGTCCCTCTTTGAGTTCATGTTTTGTATGACTTCCATGCACACATGTGCACGTAATAAATTTGTTATGCTTTTCTCTTGTTAACCTGTTTTTTGTTATGGGGTGTTGGCAATGACCTTTTATAAATGGGGAGAAAAGGAATCACCCCCTTTCTGCCCCTACAATGGCATTAAAGGCTTGTATAAGGAGAAAGATCTCAAATCAATAATCTAAGTTTCTACCTGAAAAACCTACAGAGTAAAATAAACCCAAGGCAAACCAAAAGAAGGAAATAATAAGGAGCAGACATCAATGAAATTGAAAATAGAAAAGCAACAGAAAAAACAAAGAAACCAAAAACAGGTTCTTTGAAAAGATCAATGAAAATAACAAATCTCTAGCAACACTGACAAAGAAAAAAAGAAAGACACAAATGATCAGTACCAAGAATGAAACAGAGGATGCCAACACAGGCACTGAAGACCTTAAAGGAATAATAAGGACGTACTTCCAACAACTGTACACATAAATTTGACAATTAAGATGAAATGGGGGGGCCTGGCGTGGTGGCTGTCGCCTGTAATCCCAACACTTTGGGAGGCCGAGGCAGGTGGATCATTTGAGGCCAGGAGTTTGAGACCAGTCTGGCCAACATGGTGAAACCCTGTCTCTACAAAAAATACAAAAACTAGCCGGGCGTGGTGGTGCACATCTGCAATCCCAGCTACTCCAGAGGCTGAGGCACGAGGATTGCTTGAACCCAGGAGGTGGAATTTGCAGTGAGCCAAGATTGCGCTGCTGCACTCCAGCCTGGGCAACAGAGACAGACTGTCTCAAAACAAAACAAAACAAAAACAAACAAAAAAAACCAACAACAAAAAAAGATGAAATGGATCAATTCCTTGAAAACCACAAACTACTAAAACTATCCAAGATGAATTAGATAGCCTGAATAGCTCTATAATTATTAAAGACATTGGATTAGTTATTTAAGACATTCCACAAAGAAAAGCCCAAGCCCAGATGGCTTCATTGGTAAATTTTAACAAATATTTAAATAGAAAATAACAGCAGTTCCACATAATTTCTTTCAGAAAATAGAACTCACCTTATGAGGCCAGCATTACCCTGATACCAAAAACAGACAAAGCTAGTCCAAAAATCAATCAATCAAGCAGTCAATCAGTTGGTCAATTAATCAAACTACAGACCAATATCTCTAATGAATATAGACTCAGAAATCCTCAACAATATATTATCAGATGGGATTCAGCAACTTATAAAAAGAATAATGCACTATGACCAAGTGGAGTTTATCCAGTAATGTTTCTAGGAGTTCTTTAAGACCTGCAACTCTTCAGGATAAAGAATGTCCTTCTGACCTTGGCATACAAGGCTTTTTTTGAACAAGCCCCTGCCTATCACTCTGCTCCATCTCTCATTGCTCCTGTTCAAGCTAGGGCAGTACCCAACAACTTGGAGTTACCACTGCCCTCCACACACAGACAATGCTATCCCATCCATCTGTTCTAAACCCCTCTCTGGCCCTATCCCAGACCAGCTCAGCCCAGTGCAGTCTTTGCCTTGCTCATTCTCATTCTTCTTTCCTAACTTGGCCTAAATGTCACCTCCTCCAGGTCCCCTTTCCCTGACTTTCCAGGCTAGGCCAGGCCTCCTTCTTGGGGATCCCACAGTCTCCTGGGGCTTTTCTCTCTCAGATCCCTGGCCAAACTGTATTGGGATTGTCTGCCACTTGTTTGCCTTACCTATCTCTTTAACCCAGGGCCAGCACAGAGTAGGTTTCTAGCACTGAGCACTTAAACAGTCGGGAGGCAAGGGGTCCCTCCTATAATTGTAGAGGGGAAAAGTGGTTAAACAAGGGGAACCACTGGAGTACCCTCAAAGGCAAAGGGGCCAGTGACAGACAGACACCTGGAAATCCTCCTTTATTCCAGGAGGCTGATTGGGGGGTTATCTGAGCGTCATCTCTCCAACTGTGCCCTGGTTGTATGCTGCCCTTGCATCTGTGTGGAGGCAGCAATAAGCCTAGGGTCAAGACTCCAGATGACTCTCTGTTATCTATTTTAAGTAAATGTGTGTGTGTGTGTGTGTGTGTGTGTGTGTGTGTGTGTGTGTGTGGTGTGTGTGTGTGTGTGTGTGTGTGTGTGTGTGTGTGTGTGTGTGAGGGTGGGGGGTGGGTTGTATTAGTCCGTTCTCATGCTGCTAATAAAGACATACCTGAGACTGGGTAATTTATAAAGGAAAAAGATTTTAAAGGACTCACAGTTCCACATGGCTGGGGAGGCCTCACAATAATGTTGGAAGGCGAATGAGGAGCAAAGTCATGTGTTACATAGTGGTAGGCAAGAGAGAGCTTGTGCAAGGGAATTCCCATTTATAAAACCACCAGATCTTGTGAGACTTATTCACTAGCACGAGAACAGTGTGGGGGAAACCACGCCCATGATTCAATTATCTCCACCTGGCCCCGCCCTTGACATGTAAGGATAATTACAATTGATTCAAGGTGCGATTTGGGTGGGGCTACAGACAAACCATATGGGGGATTGCTGGTTTGGGGGTGGTCAAAAGAGATTAGAAGTGCAAGCCACTCAGCAAAACTGGGGGATTCTAACAGTGATTCTCAACTGGGTTATTTTGCCCCCGAGGGACATTTGGCAAAATCTGGGGGCTATTTTAATTATTGTGACTAGGAGAGGGTTGTGCTACTAGTATCTAATGGGTAGAGGGCTAGGGATGCTGCTAAACATCCTATAATGAATATTAATGTTGTGGGGACAGCCCTTTAGATAAATGAAAACCTGGCACTGAAAAAATGATGAAAAAGAAGAACATTAAGTTAACTGTAATTGACTCAGGGTTATGGGAATATGGATGTATATATATACAAACATATATGTAAATGTGTATATATATGAATATAATGTAGTACAGTAAAATATATATCTTATGTTCTGTGATTTTGGGAGGGTTTAAGGAAACTAGGCTTTGCTGTAGATTGGATGCTATCAGGAAGCAGGGTCAATTCTATGACTAGGTATTTCAACAAATCTTATCTAGAGAGAGGGCAAGCTAGTGAGGCTAAAGCTATAATTGGCAGAAAAGCAATCCTCCACAACAAAGAATTATCTGCCCCAAAATAATAATGCCGAAGTTGAGAAACCATGGATTAGGGAGGAGTGAAGAATGTGGCCCCAAAATGCCCTGAATGGTGAAGAGATGTGTGCAATGGTCTGAATGTGACCCCCAAAATTTATGCATTGAAACTTAATCCCCAATGTGATAATATTATGAGGTGGGGTCTTTGGGAGGTGAATGGGATTAGGGACCTTATAAAAGATGTTGAAGGGTCTGGGTGAGTGTGGTGGCTCACACCTCTAATTCTAGTGCTTTGGGAGTGTGAGGCAGGAGGATCACTTGAGGCCAGAAATTCAAGACCAGCCTGGGCAACATAGTGAGACACTATTTCTACAAAAAATAAAATAAAACAAATTAGCCGTACATGGTGCCTCATGCCTATAGTTCCAGCTACTTGGGAGGGCTGAGTTGTGAGGATTGCTTGAGCCCAGGATGCAGTGAGCTATGATCACGCCACACTCCAGCCTGGGTGACAAGGTGAGACCCCATCTTTAAAAATGAAAAAAAAGGTTTAAGGGAGAGCCCTAGCTGCCTTTTGCCCCTTTTACCCTTCTGCCATGTGAGGACACGGTGTTTGCCTTTTCCACATTGTGAGGACACCATGGGAAGATGCCCTTACCAGACACCACGCTGGTGTCATGATCTTGGACTTACCAGCCTCCAGAACTGTGAGAAAATACATTTCTGTTCTTTATAAATTACCAGGTCTGAAGTATTTTGTTATAGCAGCACAAATAGACTGAGACAAGATGGCAAATTACTTTGCTGAAATGGCCGGAATAACTGTATTCACTCAATGTGACTTTGCTCCATGAATTAACTGGAGACCCCTGATGGTATGTGATGGGTAGTTGGCCTTGCTGTTTCAAAATAATTTAGTAGGTAAAGGCCCCCTGCAATAGGGGGTTTGATTTAATAAGAAGTCCGATTTATAGACTTTTTGTTTTCAAGTAAAAAGGTAACCTCAACTAACACCTAACAGGATGTAACTAAGTAGAGGTTCCCTTGACCTTTGTTAATGAATAAAGTAATTAGCACATAATTAGCATGCAAATTGATTCTACTTTTAAACTAGCTGAACTGTCTCACAGTCACTTTTATTCAGATGATTAATTTTCATAGCTTGCTGCTCATTTTTTATAGTGGGGCAAAGGTAAACCTCAGCTGCCTGTTACAGTACTCATCAAGTATTGTGAGTTATGGCTCTTTCAATTAATGAGACTTCACTCTTTTTTTTTTCAACTTTTATTTTAGATTCAAGGGGTACATGTGCAGGTTTGTTACAAAGGTATATTGTAAGATGCTGAGGTTTGGAGTACAATTGAACCTGTCATCCAGATAGTGAGCATAGTACCCAATATGTAGTTTTTCAACCCTTACCCACCTCCCTTCCCTGCTCCTTTTATTCCCCAGTGTCTGTTGTTCCCATCTTTATATCCATGTGTACCCAATGCTTACCTCCCACTTGTAAGTGAGAATATGTGGTATTTGGTTTTCTATTTCTGTGTTGGTTTCCTTAGGATAATGGTCTTCAGCTCCATCCATGTTGCTGCAAAGGACAGGATTTCATTATTTTTATGGCTGCACAGTATTCCATAGTGTATATGTACCACATTTTCTTTATCCAATCCACCATTGATGGGAACCTGGGTTGATCCCTTGTCTTTGCTAATGACTTCATTCTGTTTTTCAGAAGTCAAACCAAGGCTCCATTTTAATGCTAAATTAAGAGTTTAAAGCTAAGACCAAATCATGTAGAAAAAAAAATATGCATGTGTGAAATACATCTATCTATTCACCTATCTGTCTATCTCTCTGTCTATCTAATCTATCTATCTGTCTATCAAGCACACATACTCTATACTCTCCAGCAGCAAGGAATAATACACACTATGGGAAACCATGGCCATCTCAAGAGGAGAGTGTTAGAAAGCACTTATAGGACTTGGGCTTGTGTTCTGTGATTTTGGGAGGATTTAAGGAAGCTGGGGTTGGCTCTAGATTGGATGCTATCAGGAAGGAGGGCCAATTCTGTGACTAGGTATTCTTATTTAGAGAGTATCCAGAGAGAGGGAAAGCTAGTGAGGCTAAAGCTGCAATTGGCAAAGCAGCAGCAAAGAAGCAGCAATCACTCTTATTAGCCAGGAGAGGGGGACATTTGATTCTTTATGTGGCTTGGACAATGTTCATGTTTAGTTTTTGTTAAGACATAATTATGGTGTGGTCTGGTTTTTGCCTTGGTTGATCGTTGTCACAGAGTGGCCTTGTCTGATGTTGCTGTTCTGTGAGATTGTTCATGCTCAATAGGAGATCACCATGGTCCAGCTGTAAGTGCAAGGACAGCTACCACCAACACCAAGACCTAGCTGATGGTACCAGGGCAGCTCCTGGATGCCAGGGAACGCCTCTCTTTCTTTATGTACATATTACTGTACTATATTATATTAATGTGTGTACACACACACATATATATGCATATACATAGATATATATATCCATAATCCCATAACCCAGAGTCAACTACAATTAACTTAATGTTCTTCTTTCTTGTCGTTTTTTCAGTGCCAGGTTTCATTTATTGGTTTTCTTCGCATTCAGACTTTAAGCCTGTTGTTTGGCTACCTTAGGAGACACCGGTTTTCTCTTCCGAAACATTCACAAAGGCAGTATATTCAATTTCACTCCTTCCCCAACATCATTCTTCAGTTCTCCCCTCAGTCTATTATGGTCTTTCTCCCTTCTAACTTACTCATCTCTCTTTATCTCCACATCCATCAGAAGCTTCTATCCTACTTGGGATTCACTTGGAATTCACTGTGAGGCCACCATGGCCTCTCCTGGAAAGGTTTGCATGTTGACAGCTTAGAGGACCTAGTGGGTCCCTACCCCACATGGGAGAAAAGAGGGCTAGGCTAAAGGAAGGCTGCAAGTTCAGGTGTAGCAAATGAGAAAAGGGGTAGGCACTCTGAAATTACACTGTGCAGATTTTAGGCCTCCTCGGTTTTTGGGTGGGGTGGGGGGTGCCCAACTTGATGGAACAGAAGATTTGAATCCAAACACGTGACCACATTGGGGTTCTGATCATCCTCTGGCTCTTTATCTGATCTTCATCTTACTGCCTGTCACCAGGGAAATGGGAGCCTAACAGCCATGTGTGAGCAAGTGCTGGCTGACTCCTAAGGAAGGAGAGGGTCTCCGGAGAAGAGGCCTTTGGACATTTCTTCGGGAAGGCCTTTCCTGACTCCTCCATCAGATGAAGTCCTCCCTATTATGGTCTCCTTCAAAGTGGACATCTGGGACAAGACTAGACCTCGGTTCTTAACCTGGCTCTGCCAAACTTTTTGACCTATCTGAAGCTGTTTCTACATCTTTTAAAAGGTGCTAACAGTACTACCTTCTTTGTAAGATTTGTTGTGAAAATTAGAGAAAATGCATGCATAGTTTCTGGCACATGGTAGGTACCTGAAACATGGTAGCTCATGTCATCTTCTTTTCCTCCTCCTCCTCATCATCATCATGGGCCCGCTTGCTCTGCACTACTGGACTGAGCTCTCAGCAATGAATAAGAAGGGTGAAGGATGCACCCTGACATGATAAGTTGTCCACACAGGCCCTGGCAGACTTATACAGGAAAGAGACGACTTCCCCCTCTTCTTACCCATATTCCCTGTTCCCTTCTTCTGTCACCTGAGAGATGTAGTCTCCCCCTATGAAAATCTACTCTTCGGTAAGATTAGAATTGTAAAGGGAGTCTGGCCTTAAGCTAAAGGACAGAAAATCTACGGGGAAACTATTCTATAGTTATATGTATTATTCCTATATATTACTATATACCTAAAACTATTCTATATATCTAAAAATTGTCTATTTTTTTTAAAGATGAGTTTTGGTCAGGAAGGAATTATTAAAGAAGTAACACGTCCCTAGTAGGACACAGTTATTTCCACTGACATGCCATTAAGGGGGCTCCCAATGCTGAAGTTTCCCTGACGTTTACTCCTCAGACTTTCAGTTAAAGAGTTAATAACCTGTGAACACATTAATAAATGCAGGCTGGTCTTTCAAAGACTTTTAAGGTATTCCTTCTGTAACCTCAACTTCTAATTTGCCTAAGTACTCTTAGTTTTTTCTTTAAAATGTCCTCATGGTTTCCCTTACCCTCTCCGTTCTTTTCCCACCCCCTCTATTTAACACAATATGAGTCTCCGGGACTCAAGAATGTCACCCTAGGCACAAGTTCCCTTATTTCCCTGTCCACAGGGCTGAATTGGAGGCTTCCTGAAAACAGGGGGCAGTACCTGGTTTTAATAGTAGCTTCATTTTATTGAATGCTTTCTTTTATTTTCCTCTTTTTTTTTTCTTCGAGACGGGGTCTCACTCTGTCACCCAGGCTGGAGTGCAGTGGCGTGATCACATTCACTTAATTCCCTTCACCTGGTAGGAATACCACTTATCTGATAACCACTAATCTGTTCTCCATCTCTATAATTTTATCACTTCAAGAATGTTGTATAAATGGAATCATATAGTATGCAACCTTTGGAGGTCAGCTTTTTTTTTTCTTTTTTTATGGAGTCTCACTCTGTTGCCCAGTCGCCCAGGCTGGAGTGCAGTGGCATGATCTCGGCTCACTATAACCTCTACCTCCCAGGTTCAAGCGATTCTCCTGCCTCAGCCTCCCGAGTAGCTGGGACTACGGTGCATGTCACCACGCCCAGCTAATTTTTTGTATTTTTAGTAGAGATGGGGTTTCACTGTGTTAGCCAGGATGGTCTTGGTCTCCTGACCTCATGATCCACCCGCCTCGGCCTCCCAAAGTGCTGGGATTACAGTTATGAGCCACTGCGCCCAGCCTGGAGGTCAGCTTTTTTCACTCAGCATAATGCCCGTGACATCCAACCAAGTCTTTACCAAGTCCTTGGTTTTGAAGATTTTCTTCTATGTGTCCTCAGCCCCAATCTAGAGAATGGGAATGAAGCCTCCCTTCACTGACGCTCCATAGGCAATCCATCACAACGTCCTGTTGATTCCGTTTTCTAAATATGTCTGGACTCTGTCCATTGCTCTCCATTTTTACCACGCCACACGAATCAAAGCTCCTGTCATCATCTCCCACCTGGATGACTGTGGCAGCCTTCCAGCTGTCTCTGCACTTTGACTATGGCTGTCTCCCCTCCCCCCAGTGCAAACTTGATTTGGCCTCTTGCCCAAAGCCCTTCAGTGGCTCCCCAAATTTCTTATGATGAAATCCAAATCCTTATCAAGGCATGTGTGGCTCTGCCTGTCTGGCCCCTCCTTGCCTATTTCCCAGAACTCATCTCAAGCCTCTCTTCCTACCTCACTGAGCCTCGACCTGTGTGTTCTTTCAAAGTACCACACTATCTGGCTTCTGGGATTCCACATTCCTCCACATGTCTGTAAGACAACACTTCCTCCTCTCCTACCTCCTCACCTGGCCTAATCCCGCTTATCCCTCAGGCCTCAGCTGCAGAAGTCACCTCCTCAGGTACACCTTCCCTGACTCCTCCGTCGAATGAGGTTCTCCCTATTATAGTCTCTTTTTAAAGCACTTAGCAAAATTGTTATTAATTATTCTTGCAATTAATTAATCTCTCTCTCCCATGGACTAGGCTGTAAGCTCCCAGAGAGGCCATGGCTATCTAGTTCACCCCTGAATCTCCAGACTCCAGAGAAGTGTCAGCTCTTTGTGGATGTTTAGTAGATTCTTCTTGAACACATGAATGAAGGAAAGTAATGCTGACTGGTTCTAAGTTACTGCGCCTTTAAGACAGGGAGGAACTTTTTGGAGCTATAGGGAGTAAGTCAGTACTAAATGACACACTGACCAAACAGCTGGATGTTCAAGAGCCTCATTCCAGCGCCGTTTCTCCTTCCCTACTCAAACCTCCCTGTATGCTGGTGAGAGGCCTTGTAAGGGGGAAGGTTTTTACGAGGTGCTAGGGACCCATTTTTGAGCCTTGTATGTCTGCAAAATGTTGGCAGGTTCTTCAGGATGCTGTTTGATTTCAGGTTTGGCAGCGCTCGCTGGAAAGCATCTGTGGATCTTTAAGGGGTAACTCTTAAAGTGTGACTTCATGGTAATGAGAGGTCTCTTTTAACACCCTTTCTAAGGGAGCTCCACCTCCTTCCCACTCCCTCCCTTTGTCTTTTCCCCCATTAGGCTGTAAGCTCCAGAAGGGCACCGCTGTATCTCCAGTGCCCAGCACATAATAAGCACTCCATGAGTACTTATTCAGAGAAGGAATGGTTAATGTGAATGAATGCATGAACAAATGAATGGTTAGGCCAGTTGCTGAAGGTCCCACAAGATGACTGGAAGCCAAAACTGACTGGCCTGAGCATATGCTCTTGTCTTCATACCTCTTGCCTCATGTCTCCTCTGGGGGTTCTGTCCCTTCATTCTAAATTGAGGGCAATAGGAGGGCAGAAACAGTGGTCCCTGGGACACAGCACAGGGCCAGACACAGGGCAGGCACTCAGTAAGGGATTGCTGAATGGCTTGCTGACTGAAAGGCTGGAAGCTCAGGAGCCCTCACTGCAACCTCAAACCCCGCTCCTCTGCCATTCATCTCGTCCTGTCCTCAGCGCTCCTCTCTGCTTTCCAAGTTGGCAACCTACAAATGGGTGAACTAATCCAAGCAAATGGCTTCTGACACTTCCCTTCCCAAGCAGCATTTGCATTTTCACATTTCCTTTTCGGTTTCATCCTGGAGCTTCGGTGGAGGCAGCAGTGGAGAGATAGGGCCCCTGGGAAAAGCATCCAGACCCTGGCCAGGGCACAGGGAGGGGAGCTGTTACCTTTCCTTAGCCTGCCTTCCAGGGAGGCCCTGACTTGGTTCTCTTTAGACCCTGGGGAGCCTCTTGGGACATTCTGGGCCTTCAGGGACAGATGAGAAGTGAGCTTCCCTGTCCACCCCACCCCCAGCTGTCATCACCGAGGAGAAGTTGGAAGAAGTGCCTGGGAAGGCTCTGGAGAGCCATCTGTGAGAGGCACTGCCTGCTCGGGAGAGGCCCAAACCCCAGACTGATTTCTCTGCCTTTAAATAGGTCACTGAAAGCTCAGAGCTTGGAAGGAGGGAAGCCGTCTCAGGCAGCATCCCAACACTGCCAGGCCTGCAGCAACAGCAGCTTCTTTAGATGAGAGGTTGTGTGGAGAGTCCTGGGAAGCCTAGCCACAATTCTCAGGGACAGTTTTACTTCCTCTTTTCCTAATTGAATGCCCTTTATTTCCTTCTCCTGCCTGATTGCCCTGTCCAGAACTTCCAACACTAAGTTGAATAGGAGTGGTGAGAGAGGGCATCCCTGTCTTGTGCCAGTTTTCAAAGGGAATGCTTCCAGTTTTTGCCCATTCAGTATGCTATTGGCTGTGGGTTTGTCATAGATAGCTCTTATTATTTTGAGATACATCCCATCAATACCTAATTTATTGAGAGTTTTTAGCATGAAGGGTTGT
>NW_026652282.1:100463453-100513384 GCF_009828535.3 Hylobates moloch | reverse complement strand
GTAGATTCTGGATATTGGCCCTTTGTCAGATGGGTAGATTGTAAAAATTTTCTCCCATTCTGTAGGTTGCCTGTTCACTCCGGTGGTAGTTTCTTTTGCTGTGCAGAAGCTCTTTAGTTTAGTTAGATCCCATTTGTCAATTTTGGCTTTTGAGAAAGTTTTTTATCTCACTTCTTATGAAGGTTTGTTTGAGAAAAATTCTGGTTCTTTGAAAATGAACTCATCGAGCATCAGGAGATTTTTGGTGCTGGCTGCCATTCATTCATCAGATATTACTGTGTACCAGTCATAATTCTGGGAAATCTTTTCCTTTTCGGTAAATAGCACTTAGCACAGGTTTGCTGAGTGGGGTGATGTTTCAAGCCTCAGGATCAGGATTCTGAATGACTGTCTATTCTAGGAATTTTCAACTGGGCCTGTATCTCAGAATCACTTGGAGGAGGAGGGCAGTTGCTCAATATTTAGCTTCTTGGACCTCTCTCGGCTTTCTTTCTCTGTTTTTTATTTTTATTTTTCATTTATTTATTTTTTTAGACAGGGTCTCCCTCTGTCACTCTGTTGTCCAGGCTGGAGCCCTCCCTGAGCTCAAGCGATCCTCCCACCTCAGTCTACCAAGTAGATGGGACTAGAAGCATGCACCACCATGCCCGGTTAATTTTGCTCATCTTTTTTGGAGATGAGTTCTCACTTTGTTGCCCAGGCTGGTCTCAAACTCTTGGGATCAAGTGATCCTTCCGCCTCGGCCTCCCGAAGTGCTAAGATTACAGGAGTGAGTCACTGCACCTGGCCCTGTCTGTCCTTCTGCACTTGAATGGACCAAACACATTTTTATCACAGCAAGATCTCTGCACTTGCTTGTCCTTCTGATATAATGCCTTTTCCATGGCTGGCTCCTTCTATCCATTCAGGCCTCAGCAGAATGTCACCTCCTCAAAGAAGCCTGTCCTGATCACCCTATCTAAAACCATAACCCCACCCTAGTCTCTCCTTATCACCTCCATGTTTTATCTACTTCATAGCACTCATAGATGCCTGCTATTACCTTCTTTCTTTCTTGCCTGTTTTTTTTTTTTCACTTAATCGTAAGCTTCTTGTGGACAGGGACTCTTTCTTCTTCAGTGTTGGATCCCTGGTGCCTACCATGGTGCCTGGCATATAGCAGGTATTTTCTGGATATTAGTTGATGTTCCAGTTGAATGACTGAAGGTGAGCTTGAGACTCTTTTTGTTAAGCAAGCACTCCAGATGATTCTGGTCCCCACTCAAATTTGACAACAAATGACCAAGTGCCACAGATAGAGAAATAGATACTGGGCTGAATGTGATGTGCTCAAAATATTCCCCACTTCAATTTTTTTTTCCACTCTCTTGTGATATAACAAGAGATAGCTCATTTTCCTATAAGGGGTTGAGGCAAGCCAGGAGGAAATTGCTGGTTATTTGAAGTCACTGGTCAAGAAGGTTCTAGTTCATTGAGGTTCAGGTCTGGCTCCAAGGGAATTAAAATATCTTTGTATTCCAGTCTGAGAGTTTATTACAGCACATCTATGACTTTTCAATCCATTCCTGACTTACACTCATAACAAAAACCAGTGTGATCTCCCTGTGTGCACAGCAGTTAGCAGTAGAGATTTGGCAATCAGAGTGAACCCAATCTAAAATTGTTTTAAAAATTCATCACAGCAGGCTAGGTGCGGTGGCTCACTCCTGTAATCCCAGCATTTTGGGAGGCTGAGGGGAGTGGATTATTTGAGGTCAGGAGTTTAAGAGCAGCCTGGCTAACATGGTGAAACCCCATCTCTACTAAAAATACAAAAAATTGGCCGGGCAACAGTGGCACACACCTGTAATCCCAGGTTACTCGTTAGGCTGAGGCAGGAGAATCGCTTGAGCCTGGGAGGCAGAGGTTGTGGTGAGCTGAGATCTGCACTCCAGTCTGGGTGACAGAGTGAGACCCTGTCTCAAAAGAAAAAAAATTGTCACAGCAATCAGCAAAGAATATGATTTCCACATGCCTAAGGAAAAGTGGACTTGCTGCATTGCTTCACCAGCTCTGTGCCCTTCCTCATGACTGCCATATTTACAGCTGGATCCAGATTGCATGGAAAAACCAGCTGCTTTGCTAACACATGGGTTCCTGGTTTGGCCCCACAAGCGTAGCTATTGCCTTGGCATCTGGCACCAGGCTGGGGATGGAGAGGCAGTGATATAAGAAGAGATCCAGGCCGGGGGTGGTGGCTCACACCTGTAATCCCAGTTCTTAGGTAGGCCGAGGTGGGCGGATCACGAAGTCAGGAGATCGAGACCATCCTGGCTAACACGGTGAAACACCGTCTCTACTAAAAATGCAAAAAATTAGCCAGGCAAGGTGGCGGGCGCCTGTAGTCCCAGCTACTCGGGAGGCTGAGGCAGGAGAATGGCTTGAACCCAGGAGGCGGAGCTTGCAGTGAGCCGAGATCGTGCCACTGCACTCCAGCCTGGGCGACAGAGGGAGACTCCGTCTCAGAAAAAAAAAAAAAAAAGAAAGGGGTGGGAATTGAACAATGAGAACACATGGACACAGGAAGGGGAACATCACACACCGGGGCCTGTTGTGGGGTGGAGGGAGGGGGGAGGGATAGCATTAGGAGATATACCTAATGTTAAATGACTAGTTAATGGGTGCAGTGCAGCACACCAACATGGCACATGTATACATATGTAACAAACCTGCACGTTGTGCACATGTACCCTAAAACTTAAAGTATAAAAAAAAAAAGAAGAGATCCAGAGGATCACAGGACTGCACGGTAAGTTGGTGACAGAGGGGCTTCTTGGAGAGTTGTTCAAAAGGCAGGGTCCTGCTCTGCTCCTGCAGTGGCCAGATGGCTGGGTGCTGAATATCCCTGCTGTAATGGCCTCTGTAAGTGTGGCCCAGAGTGCATATGCCACCATTTCCCATCTGTGGTTTCTCACAACTGAGTCTTGTCATGAAAGGCAGCTGGAGCCTGCCTGGAAACCCTGGGTCCTGGGCAGAACAATGGGACCAAGAGAAAAATGGGGCCAGTGTCCTCCAGAAGGGCCATTGTTGGAGAGATATTAACTGGCTCTTTGGGCTCTGGGCCCCACACAATTTGTCATCTGTTGACCCTTGCTCACCAGGCCCCAAAAACCTGTGGCTCTTTGCAGATATAGTCTCCAGGGTCCCAGAGGAAAGTGGCTGTGATCAATGGCAGTGGAGTCTGTTTTGTGGGGGTAGTTGGACTTGTTCTGAGCATGCTGGTTACTCTCTCCTTATGGTTTTTGTTATATCCACTAAATAAAGATTCACTTTTATTTTTTATTTTAAAAATTTCATCCAAGAGACACTCAAGATTCGATTTAGGTAAAATCAGATGTTCTGTGTTGCTTATTTACCAGGAGTTGTGGAGGTTTCTTTTGGTCTTATTTGTTTGGTGCTACTCAGTTGGCATCCTTATTAAGTACCACTTACAGAATATCAAAATAAGAATCAGGGTATATTCTGAAAAGCAGATTACAGGGCTCCCCTCACAGTGTTGTAGACTGGCTGGACTTCAGAGAGCATCCTTTAGAGGGCTGGGCTGGTTAAAATGCCTTCATGGCCTTCTGCATAGAAAAATTGTTTAAAGAAATAACCAGAGTTATTGTAAACAAAACTAACTGAAACAAGAGAATAGAGAAGGAGTAGGTTTTGGGAAGGATGGCTACCACTTCTCCATTTGCTGCTAACATGGTGCTAAAGTAGGACTTCCATTTGGAGAATCTGAGAGAGGGAACAATTACCATTTGAATGGTGAAGCACTGATTCAGTGCACTGAATTAAGGGTAACATCATCACACTTGTGGGACTGGCAAATTGATGGCCAGCCCTGGGTGAAGATTAGAGGCGGGTATCACACTCTGTGGTCATTTCCTTCTGGCCTAGTGCACATCCAGATGAAATTTGGGGAAAATGCACATCAAAGACAGTCATAAAGGGAAAAAAGAAGGCATGGAGATATCACTAATGCAGGTTAAAGAAAAGAAACAGGATGGGCAACCTACACCAGTGTGTGCGACTGGACAGAGCAGACTTCTAGGTCTTTCTAAGCCCAGCGGAGACTCCACTGTCTTCTTATCTCCACCTCCCTTCAACTTCCTCCTCCCAACCTACTGCCCCCGGATAGTTTTAGCAGCCTGGTCCTATGTAAGTCCACTAGAGAGGAAGGGGCCAGATGGATGCTATTGGCTATCACTCTGCTATATCTAAGGAATGGCTTGGCTTGTACTGCAGTGAGCCAAAGAAAACAACACGAATAAGAATAACTAACATTTACTGAGAGTTTGTGGTGTGCCCAGGCTTCATTCTGAGGTATTCACCTGGAAAATCTCATTTAAACCTCACATCAACCCTCTGAGGCAGGGACCATTGTCATCCCCGTTTTATAAAGAAGTTGCAGTGGTAGAGGAACATATGCTATAAAAAAATGGAGATGTGGTTAAGCCAACTCTGCAGATGGCTAGAGGTTTATTTACCTCCCAAGCAAGAACCACAGTTTTGTTTTGTTTTTTGATTGGGGAGCTTATGGGAGGAAGGTCCCTTCAGCATTTCAGAACAAGAAGGGAGAGGAGGGATCCTCTTTGCAGATGTTTGCACACAGGTAGGGATGTCATTCTTCACCCTCCACCCCCATATCCTCCTGCATAGAAAACCTGTTTGATTATTATGGGACCTTGTTAAGGAATCTCACAAATTGCTAGCTTTAAGAACTTTGAAATCCACTCAGGAAACATCTTTTTTATTCCAAGCTTTAAACAGCAGAGAGTCAGGCCTGTTAATGGGATCTCTGCTATTTTTTTTTTCTTCTGGAGAGGGTATTGGTAGCTCTCAGTTTCATGTCTCTTCATAAAGTGCTCTGACCTTGGAATGTAAATGATGATTATCATTATTGTGCTATTAGCAGAGTAATGTCTATTATTAGAGGCAAGTAGTCCTTGTACGTCTAGTCCTTCATATACAGCAACTGGTCTTCTCAATTCCCTAATGAGGCCTGCTTGGTGTGGTTCTGCCATCTTAGCAAGATCAAGAAGTTTTGATTAACTGTTATGACTTTAAAGAACAGCAAGCAGGAAATTAAATAGTTCTCTCTTGGCCTTTAGTACATGTCCACTGGCAGATTTAGGTGGATCAGATAAGGAGGTTAATTTTTTTAAAAGCAGTCTTATGAAGATATTAAATAAAATTTATAGGAGCCCATTGATTTGGACTGAGCTCCTGCGCTAGACCCAACAGACCAAACCAAAACAGAGTCACTCATGCCAAGGTTGCATTTCACCAAGCTGAAACGAAGTTGTTTATCTGATCTTCTGAGAAATCAAAAGAGTGAGAGAGAATAGCCAAATACCACAAGCCAGTTTTAGCCAGCATGAAAAGTCCCCTCTGCTTTAACCTTTACAAGGAAAGTAACTTTGGAATTTGCTTTTTGTTCTCTGTTTCTGCTCTCCTCGGCCCTTTTTTGTCTATAAAACCAACCTCCTCTGCTCAGTTCATGTGAACACTTATTCTATTTTATAGAATGAGGTGCTGCTAGATTCTAGAATCACAATTAAAGCCAATTCATATCTTTAAACTGTATTTGTTGCAATTTTGTCTTTTGACAGAGATATAATTCATATTTCACATACCAAGTCACTCACCCTAATTTTTTTATATAACTTTTGATTATGGACATTGCTAAGCATACACAAACAGTAGAGAGACCAGTGGAATGAATTCCCATGTACCCATCTCCCAGCATCGACAATGAGCAACTTATGGGCTTTCTTGCTGCAGCTATCTTTCTGCTCCCCATGCCCGTCATCCCCTCATAGCTGGGTGTATTTGCAAACAAATCTCAGACAACAGATCATATCATCTATAATACTCCAGTATGCATCTCTAACATAGAAAGGATTTAAAAACAACATACCCACTGGACCCAGTCTGTGTTCACATTTCTAGGTCAGAGGTCTCTGTGATGTGGGGTCCTTGAGCTGCAGAGTGGCTCATGAAGGGGCCTCAGAAGATATATATATACTCCCTGAAAATATATGCAAAGGGTTATGTGTGTATTTTGTCAGGGGAGGCCACCGAAGGAGTGTGGGCCTCTGTATGTATGTGCCTGTGTGGGAAAGAGGAGAGACCCAGAGCTTTCAACAAACTCCCAAAGAAGTATATGATCCCATAAGCGCTTAGAGTCCCTGTTCTACGTGAAGGGGCTCGGATGTCCTGGTCCTGCTAAAAGATTTTCAGTGACCATTCCCAGGTGGCAGATTTGCTGGGAAAATTGCTGAGCAACGTCAGGCCTGGCATGGAAGCTTTACCCGTTCTTGCCTGTACTGTATGGCAAACGCAGGAGGCCATATAGTGTCACCAGGGCCCTAAAACTTCTGAATGTAGAAGAGCCCCTGGTGTGGTGTTAAACATGTGGATTCCCAGGCCCCACCTTTCAGGATTCTCAGTCAACAGATCTGGGGTGTGGCCTGGGAATCTGCTCATGTTTACCAAAATCCTGCTTTGAGAAACACAGGTGCAGTGATTAAGAGCATGGGCTTTAACATTCAATAGATCTGAGTTTGAATCTGGGTTCTGCCTCAGATTAGCTGTGTGACCTTGGGCAAGTCATTAAACCTTTCTGTGAAGTGGACCTACTTATAGCACCTCTGCTCTAGGGCTGTTGTAAGAATTAGTTCAGGTAATGTAGGTAAAGCACTTCTACATACTGCCTTGCATGAAGAATAACGCTCCATTGGAAGGAAATTCTTTATTTATGTATTTATTTCTAGAGATGGGGTCTTGCTCTGCTGCCCAGGGCTGGAGTACAGTGATGCAATCATAGCTCACTGCAGCCTTTAACTCCTCAGCTCAAGCGATCCTCCTCCCTCAGCTTCCTGAGTAGCTGAGATTACAGGTGTGAGCCACCAAGCCTAGCTCAGTAGTTCTTATTCTTGTTAAAAATATCCCAGAGTGAAAGACGATGGAATGGCTCCCCTTCCTTCCCCCAGGATTATAAGGGTTTATTGTCCTTTTCATGGAATTGTAGAGATTCAAAAGGTATCAGAAAGTCAGAAAGTTCATATGATTCATGGGCCCTTGGGCCTCCACTGATTTCAGCTAACAAGAATAAAGCCCAGAAAACTGTAGAGCTTAGTGCTTATCAAGCTACATAGGCCAGGGTGAAACTGGAATGTTTCTTTCCTTAGGTGCCTTCAGGGATTGGCGGTCAAGTTATATCAGTTTTTAGGAACATAGTGCATCAGTCAGGAAACCCTTGATAACGAAGCGAGCCTGATTTGGCAAATATATTTCTTTAGCTACACTGCAAACTCCATGAGAGAATGTGGCCAAGTCAGGGCCAGTCCATCTCACATGTAGCAAAACAATTCAAAACCAATGCAGAAGTGTTGAGTAGTGACACCTTCCTACACAGAGGAGGGCCTACCATCATGCCAATGACTTTTTCTAGCTTCAACATTTTGGTGGCCTTTGGGGACCCAAGGCTGGGAGGTACTGCAGTTTCTTCTTTAAGTACAGAAAGGCCCTGCTACACTTCAGACTCCCTGAGGGCAAGGTCCTGTTGAGGCCCAACAAGAAAACCTTAGTATCCATCCAGGACCTGGGGCTTTAACTCAGAATAATCTCCTCATGTCCTTGAGACCTATAGTTATGCCTCAATTTCCTACCCCTACTCCCACTTCTGCCATCCCTAATGTACTTGGGCTTTCTCACTTTGCCCACACCCTTGTTTTTCAATCCTGCCTCCACTGTAGTGTCTACCTGGTGCCTGACATTTCAGGTCTTATCTCTTGTTTCTCGCTCTGCACTTGCCCTTGGAAATTAACAACCGAACATAACCTTCCCCACACTGACCCTCTGGCGTCCCAGGAAACATCTTGTACGTTTTTGGAGACTTGAGGTAATTGTCTTGCCTGAGTATATTCAACTCCTAGGCATCCTTCTCAGGGGAGCTTGCCTGGTCACCCCTCTACTCCCAGAGGGGTGACCAGGGAAGCTCTGGATGCACATGAGTGTTAACGGACTCTAGAGAGGACTTGCTGGCCAAGTCTCTGTGCATGGGATGACTAGTGACAAAAGTGAATGAGTGAGCTCCCTTTCTTCCTCTCACCAGGGTTCCTGCCTATCCAACTGTGCCCAAAGGCCCAGGGACAGGGCAATGGCTTTTTAGTATGAGAAAGAACATTTGGGGTCAGGCTGGGGCTGATCCTGTGTCTATTTTCTGATGGGTGACAAGCATGTAGGCCACTTTTCTTCCCAGAGGCAGGGCCAGTGGAGTCGGTGGGGACCTAGGCCTGAGGTCTAGGTAACTCTGGCCTTCTCAGCCAAGTAGAACCTCAACTGGTCAGAATCCTGGGGAAGGGGCTCAGTGGGAATTTCTGAGAAACTGAGGCTCAAACAGAAAGCCTATTTTGTCACCCTCCTTGTCAGAAGAGTTACCACAATGTCTGAGGCTACCTTCCTGCCTTAATGAGCTCAGCCTAGTGACTGTAATGGACCTTTGTGAGGTGGTTCATCTTCTTGATTAAACTGTGGCCTCAAGCCGGGCACCGTGGCTCATGCCTGTAATTCCAGCACTTTGAGAGGCCAAGGTGGGAGGATCGCGTGAGCTTAGAAGTCAGAGACACGACTGGGAAACATGGCGAAATTCTGTCTGTACAAAAAAATACAAAAATTAGCCAGGCATGGTGGCACAAGCCTGTAGTTCCAGCTACTCAGGAGGTTGAGGCATGAGAATCGCTTGAGCTCTGGGGAGTTTGAGGCTGCAGTGAGCCACGATTGCGCCCCTGCACCTTACGGTTACAGCGAGACCTTGTCTCAAAAAAAAAAAAAAGACTGTGATCTCAGTGTATGTCCAGGTATTCATGCATTGGTGTGTTCATTTGTTTGTTTTGGAATGTTCATTTTTCTTCCCAAAAGAGAGTTGAGAAAAATGTCCGAGGGGGTCTAAGTAAGTGACACTTTATCATCCTAAGAAATAGAATGTTCCAACGTGGAATAATTTTGATTAAGGATAACCTTGGCACTTAGAAAATCAGACAGAAAGCAGCATCTGAGGAAGGCTGCCACTGCCAAGGCCAGCTTTTCCTTGGTGCCCTCAGACTAACTTTAAGTTGGGTTTCTTTATTCATTTTAATTTTCTCATGGGGAAGCAGCCCAGGGGTTAGTCAATGAAAAAACCTTTGTAGTTTGGGGCTATGGAGGACACAGATAACTAAGAAGGACACAGATATGTCCTTGTGGAGGGCACAAGTATGAGGCCATGGAGGACACAGAGAACTAAGAAGAAAGAGCCTCTGCCATCAGCCCCTGGTAAGTCAGTTGAGGAGACACAACATAGATGTAGCATGAGATAGTTTAGTGCTTTTCAAGAGATGTCCCCCAGATCCTTATTCTGATTTCATAGGTTTAGGGTCTGGCACAGGAATCTATTTTGATCACATTCCCCAGGAGACTTGGGGTCTATGGCAAGTCACTTCTCTTTCTGAGCCTCAATGTCTCAGACTTGTCCAGGCAATGAACTTTACAGGAATTCGGAGGAGAAGGAATCCCTTCCTGGGCTCGGGTGAGAACGTTCTTTCTTCATGGAAAAGGTCCAAACTAGACCTTGAGGGATGGAGGGAGGATTTGAAGAGGGCAGAGGAATTATGTGACCAGAGGATCAAGACTACGATAGTGCCACTGCCCTGTTTCTCTTTGTGCTTTCTCCACTCTGGGGAGTGGAGATGGAACAGTTGGGCCTGGGACAGAAAGTCATTCACATTGAGTACCAGCCAAGGCCAGAACTCAAGTCCCTTGAAATTTCTCAGATTCCATCCCTGCCAAAGTCTGGGAGCTCTCATTAGACACTGACCTGTTGTTATTGGGAATAGAGACTTAGTGAGGCCATGAATTCATTCCACAAACCTTTCAAATGCCTTCTTTGGTCTCAGTCTTGTGTTGAGTGCTAAAGATAGAGATCAATAAAATATGGTCCCTGCCCAGGAGGGGCCTTAGTTTGAGCAGACAATTACAGTACGAGGAGCGTGTTCAAGGCCTTATATGGAACATTAACATGCAAAGGAGAGGCTGTAGTGAAGGGAGGACACACAAAGAGGAGGTGAGGTTTGAGTAAAATTTGAAAAGTGAGTAAGATTCACCAGGTCAAAGGAGGGGAAGGGGAGCACTTTCTGGATAGAGGTGGTATACAAGAGTAAAATAGCATGGCATGCCAATAATGAATTAGGGCAGCTCATAGACCTATAATCTGTCCCTCCTCTTGTTGACGTAAACTGTCTGAGGCCCCCATGAGAAGAAAGAGTGTTGGAGACAATTTAGCTGGGGCCAGGGCTTGTGTCTCTCTAAGTATTTTCACTTCACTGCAAAGGCTCTGGGAAGACAGGGAGGTGTTTTGAAAGCAATAAATTGACCTGGGCAGATTTGACTTTTACAATGTTCCCTCTGGTGGTTTTGTAGATGGCAGGGGGATGGAATTAGCTGAGTAATAGCAAAGGAGATATTGAAAAGAATATTGTTCCAGTCCAAGGAGAGTTGATAAACTGGGGGCAGTGCAGTGGCGGAAGACAAGCCATAAGTGCATTAGAGAGCTATTTAGGAATTCAGATCCACACAGCTTGTGGATTAGTTGACAGTAGTGTGCTGAGACAGAAGGCAGTGCTGAGGATGACCTTCCATTTCTTAATCTGGCAAATTGGGTGGTAAGGAGAGGCTTAGGAGATTATGAATAAAGGAGAGAGAAGGAGTTCAACTTTGGACAAGTTGAGTTTGAAATGCCCATGGGACATCCAGGTGGAGATGTCCAATAGGCAGCTTGATAACAAGAGAGAGGCTCAGCTTTGAGGTGTTTCTGAGGAGGGGTTTCTGGATTCTGTGTGAATTCCCTCCTTATGTGTCCTTTTGCACTCTTATTACACTTCTAAGAATAGAGTTTGCTGATATCCCCGAATCTATATTTTCCCCTCCCTAATTCTCCTATGTCCGCCATTTGTAACAGGTCACATATGTACCCTTGAATTTCCATGATTCCTAAAGACATTTCCTTAAATTGTGAGGACAAGTAAAAGAGGACCTCAGATCACCACTTCCTGACTCCTTGAAGTCAAGTGTGGATATTCCAAAGGCAACCGAGCATTTATTCAAGATTCTGGAAATTGCATCTACATTTTAGGAGTGGGGAGGAAGAAACAGTGGGCCAATCCTGTGGACATTCTGCCTTGAGATCGGCCCTCCTGGGATGGGTTCACATCACCATCATCAACATAAAAGAGTTAACATTTCTTGGAGCATTTCTTATATGCCAGGCACTATGCTGCAGACTTTTCATGCATGATCTCACTGAAACTTGGTAACAGCCCTAAGGTAGGACTATTATTATCCCTGTTTTTATAGATGAGAAAACTAAGGCATGTGGAGTGTGAGTGACTTGCTCAAGAACCCAGAGTTAGTACTCAGTAAAGCTGGGTTTTAAGCCTGCAGCTGACTGACTCTAGAATCCCTGTTCTCAACCATACTTGATGCCATTTAACCTCATTTTTATTGCTTTTCTTTCAAAAATTCTTCTAATTTTCTTTTATCTTCGGTAAGTAACCACCTGATTACTCAGCTAGTCAGTCAGCAGCCTGGATTGCATACTAGTTTTACAAAGAAAACTCCACTACATGTTGAAGATGGGGTGTGAGACAAAAGAACTAGAAAGCATGGTTCCTGTATCCAAAGACCTATCTAGCTTTTGCACCCATGAAATGACTTGAATGTGATTATGCAGTGTAGGGCCAGGTAGAATTTATAAGGGTGGCAAGGCTTCCTGGAGGAGATGTTAACTGTTTACCCACCTAGAAGGAAGAGAGACAGATGGGGTGAGGAATTGGAGGCACCAGAGAGAATATCTGATTACTAGATTCTGGTCCAAACTTCTCATTTCCTAGATGAAGAAACATAGCAAAAGAAAAGTGGGGACCTGCCCGAGTTAGGGTCCCTGACATCCCAGTTAGTGGGGCAGGAGAGGCTGAAGACCAGCATGAGCAAAGTCCTAGAGGTGCTGACTGAGAGGTCAAGCACAGAGAAGAATCAGGCCAGGCACAGTCACAAAGCCACCTTGTCCAAGGCACACTTCAGCGAAGTTTGGGAAGTTTTGTTTTGATTTCCACCTACTCTGTGGGCTTCCTTTGACTCTGGCAACAATGTGCAGCTTGCTATTGCCATGTGCCTCTGCAGCCCAGGCTGACAGTGTACATTTCATTAGCCTGCCCATGCTGAAGTCATACCGTCAGTGGAACATGCTTCTGGCTTCTATTTACCCAACACAGAATATTTCCAATAAAGAACTAAAGCTGCCTTATTCCAACAACAACTTGCATATTTTCAAACAAAGGAACCATAGAGTCTTCATTTATAAACTTCTGGCTGCCCTGGTGTTGGGTCAGGAAATACCAGTTTTTTACATGGTGTCAAAAATTAATTGACTTTGCATTTCCTCCCACAAAAATGTGGCTCTCCAGACATAAGGATGTGGGGGCTGGAATCCCACCTCTCCTGGCTCCCAGACTACCTTGTCATAGAGTCCTCATAAATCAGGAGGCAATCCTTTCTGCTAGTCTGTATTAATCTCTGCAGATGAACAGAAGTGCCAGGTTCTGGAGGAAAAATATCTTTCTGACTCCCATCTGGAATCTGTTGACAGTTCCTTCCTGGCTCCAGTTAGACGGGGCTTAGGGGATAGGTGGATAGCAGCAGGTATGTATTCTTTGACTCGACTCCAGAGTGGGTAACTGGGTGCTTCTTTCCCTCCTCCTCAGCCCTGAGGCTTTGCCCGTCACCCTGAGCTTTTTGCATTCCAGGTACCCAGGACGTCACCATCCATCCCTGGCCTCTAGCCTTGTTAGCCCTTAGCGGGGAGCTCAAAGGAACTCCCATCCTCTTGCTGTAGCTACACTGATTCTGGATCATGCCTTATGCCTACTGGGTTAAGGGGGTGGCGAACAGGGCTGGATGGGCATCAGCAGAATATGCCTCTGATGCATGGAGCTGGTGCACTCGAGAGCTATAAAATTGGCAGGTAAGTTGGGATATGGAGGGAGGGAAATAGATACAGTTCCTATGAACCTGTCCCATTTAATCAGAATATAATCATTTCAAGAGAAGGGGCTTTGAGGAGCTTCAATACCCAGAGAAACACCCCAATACTTTTATTAGGGATTTTTAAGATCAGACATCTCTGTACTTTGGAAACTTGACTGTCTATCAGTTTCATTTTAAAAATTATTTCCTTTTGTTTGCCATTAATTCTTTAATTTATTCAACAAATATTTATTAAGCACTCTACTATGGCCAGGCACTGTGCTGGCCCTAGTGATGAACGAAACCACACATGGTCCCGGCCCCCATGTAACGTATAGACTAGTTGGTGAGTAAGACATTAAGTACATTATCAAGAAATGAATGTTAAAATACAATTGTGAAAAATTCTAGAAAGGAGAGGTAAATGCTATGAGAACACATAATAGGGATGTTCTGACTTTTCAGGAGATCAGGGAGGGTTTCCTCGAGGCAGTGAAGATTTTGCTGAGACCTGAGGGATGAGTAGACTTTAACTAGGCAAAGGGTGGAGGGAAGGGTATTTCTGGCAGAGGGAACTGTATGTGCAAAGGCTCCATGGAGGGCCTGCAAGAAGACCAATGTGGTAGAACAGAGGATCAAGGAAAAGCAGGGTGATAGCTGAGGCTGGCAAAGTCAGCAGGCTTCCAAGGCCAGATCATGACAGACCTTTAAGGAGTCTGCTAAGAAGTTTGGTCTTAACCTTAAAAGATATGGGAAGTTCTTGATCAAGTTCCTTTTGAAAATGTCATACTGTTTGAGGAGTAATTACTACTTAGGAAAGAAAAGAGTTGTTTTCCTTCTTTGAACATATGTGGTGTATTAACATATAAGTAAACCTCATTTCCTACTTTCTTGGATTCCAAAGGGAAAAGTCCTTCTGAAATTGAGCAGAAATCATTAGGCTGGAAAGAGCCTAACAAGATAATGAGAACTGTGGCATGCAGGAAAGGGTCTGGCACTGTTCCTCTAATAGCATTTTCCCAATTCTGATCTTCCTTTTATACCATGTCTCTATATCCTCTCCAGCCACTGTACTAATTTTAAAATTTAAACAAATTTAAGCCTGTGGTAAAATACATATAACATAATGTTTACCATCTTAACCATTTAAAAGTGTACAATTTAGTGGCATTAACTACATTCACATTGTTGGGCTACCATCATTGCCATCCATCTATGGAACTCATTTCATCTTACAAAACTGAAACTCTGTAACATTAAATGGTAACTCCACATTCCCCCTGACCCCTACAACCCCTGGCAACCACCATTCTACTTGCTGTGTCTATGAATTTGAGCACTCTAGGTACCTCAAACAAGTGGATTCATACAATATTTGTCTTTTTGTGACTGGTTTATTTCACTTAGCACGCTTTCAACTTTCATTGATTTTGTAGTATGTGTCAGAATTTCCTTCCCAAGACTGAATAATATTCTATCATGTGTATATACCACATTTGTTTATCCGTTTATCCATTGATGAATATTTCAGTTACTATTGTGAATAATGCTGTGAACACGGGTGCACAAATATCTCTTCAAGTCCCTGCTTTCCATTCTGTTTTTTGTTTTTGTTTTTGTTTTTGTTTTTTTGAGACAGTCTCTCTGTCGCCCAGGCTGGAGTGCAGTGGCACGATCTCGGCTCACTGCAAGTTCCGCCTCCCAGGTTCACGCCATTCTCCTGCCTCAGCCTCCCAAGTAGCTGGGACTACAGGTGCCCACCACCATGCCCGGCTATTTTTTTTTTTTTAATTTTTAGTAGAGACGGGGTTTCACCATGTTAGCCAGGATGGTCTCAATCTCCTGACCTCGTGATCTGCCCGCCTCAGCCTCCCAAAGTGGCTGGGACCACAGGTGTGAGCCACCGCGCCTGGCCTCAATTCTTTAGAGTATATGCCCAGAATTAGAATTCTGAATTGTGAAGTAATTCTATATTTAATTTTTTGAGGAACCACTATATTGCTCTTGATAGTGGTTGCACCATTTTACATTCCCACTAACAGTGTACAAGGGTTCCAATTTTTCCACATCCTCACCAATACTTAATATTTTCCGTTTTTAAAACAGTATCCAGGGCTGGGCGCAGTGGCTCATGCCTGTAATCCCAGCACTTTGGGAGGCTGAGGTGGGCGGATCACGAGGTCAGGAGATCGAGACCATCCTGGCTAACACGGTGAAACCCCGTCTCTACTAAAAATACAAAAAATTAGCTGGGTGTGGTGGTGGGCGCCTGTAGTCCCAGCTACTCGGGAGGCTGAGGCAGGAGAATGGCGTGAACCTAGGAGGCGGAGCTTGCAGTGAGCCGAGATAACGCCACTGCAGTCTGGCCTGGGCTAAAGACAGAGACTCCGTCTCAAAAAAAAAAAAAGTATCCATCTTAATGGGTCTGAGTAATATCTCATTGTGGTTTTCATTTGCATTTCCCTGATGATTAGTGATTGTTATCTTTTCATTTTTATATTCTTTGGGGAAATGACTATTCAGGTTTTTTGCCCTTTTTTTAATTGAGTTGTTTTGTTGTTGATGTTTTCTTCATATATTCCAATATGAATCCCTTATCTGATACATGGTTTGCAAATATTAATATTTTCTTGTATTCCTTGAGTGCCCTCAGTTTTATAGAATGACTTTTCTTAAGGCTGGGCACAGTGACTCAAGCCTCTAATCCCAGCACTTTGGGAAGTCAAGGTGGGTGGATCGCCTGAGCCTAGGAGTTCAAGACCAGCCTGGACAACATGGTGAAACCCCGTCTCTACAAAAAAGTAGCCTGATATGGTGGCATGTGTCTGTGATCCCAGCTACTTGAGGGGCTGAGGTGGAGGGATTGCTTGAGTCCAGGAGGTCAAGGATGCAGTGAGCTGTGATTGCACCACTGCACTCCAGCCTGGGCGATAGAGTGACAAAAAAAAAAAAAAAAAAGACTTTTCTTAGAATAAGAGTCCCAGTTTTGATCCCAGTTCTACAGTTGACTAAAATGGGGATAGCATACCCTGCCCTGCCCAAAAATAACAGTAACTAACATTTATCAAGCACCTACTAAGTGCCAGGCACTGTTAAGTGTTTACACATATTAGCTCACTTAATCTTCCCAACAATACCATGAAGTAGGTACTATTTTATTTTCATGTTTATTTTACAAATGGGGAAACTGGGTTACAGAGAGTACATAATTTGCCTAAGGCCATACAGGCAGCATGTGCCAGAAGAGAGATGTTACCAAACAACCCAGCTTTAAAACCTGGCTTCTGTGAGGAGCCAGGGTAGGAGGAAGGCCTGTAGACTGTTACGTGCTGTGTATGAGAGAGGCAAGAGAGGATTTTCATTTCTGAGCATACTCTGAAAAGAATGAGGGCTCATTGACATGGAAAAGCCACTTCTGGGGCACTCTAGGATCGTGAGGACTCAGGGGGATTCCTTTGCGAGGGGTTGAACTTGGAGCCCAGCTCCAAAACGTGAAGAACCTTCTCCTTCCTCATTTGGCCTCTCTTTGACAAGACTTCCATTGTAAATATATGTCCCCTAAGAATCGTTACTTGCAACTGTATAACACTTGAAAAAATTAAACATACCGTCACATACATTATTCCGTCACATCTTCATAATGATCTAGTCATTCAGGAAGGGTGGAGGTTATTTTACTATTTTACAGATGGGGAAACTGAGACTCAGGAAGATTAAGTGGCTTTCCAAAAGCCCCGATGTGTGGCTAAATAAGAAGAAAACAAAGTCTCTTGGACCTTTTCATTCATTCCTCAATAAATCTTTTTGCAAGCCCATCACAAGAACAGGTATTCTATTCCCTGGCCGTGGGCCAGAAGAGCAGGAAAAGCCAGGTATGATAACCTCTCAGTGACCTGGGCCAGAGCCTGATCCATACTTCCCACATGAAGGCTTTGAGGATTGTTAAGTTTTTCCTTCTTATCCTACTGCTTAGCAGTGAGCTCTTGGCTAAAACCATTGCTTTGAGGGACAGGGACCCAAACATTTAGATACCTCTCTAGGTCAAGGCTGCCTCCCTCCAAGATGCAGCAACAGTTGTACAAAAGAGATCCAGAGGACATTATTCCCTCCACCTGACAGATGTGGTAATGAGGGTAAGTAACATGCCTGAAGTCATGCAGCTAATAAGTGCTGGAGTTTCTGGCTTCAATATTAATATTTTTATCACTACACCAAGCTACCAAGTTGCCAAAAGGCAGTAGCAACTATGGGGACAGTACTTAACCATGAAAGTGCTCTATTTCAATGTGGTTGCAACAGTTCAAGTGTGCCAGTGCAGACATTGTGAGCAGCCCTGGCCAGTGGCAGGTAGCAGGCTGGAGCAAGTACCCAGCTATGTGGTAGGACATTGCAGAATAAATAAAGATCACCCAAACAAGAACAAAAGAGGGTATTTATCCAGAGCTTGCTATAGCAAAGGGGTCAGCTACCACGATTTGGGTTGGCAGAGACTCAAAGGCAGGCAGGGGGTGGCAAAGCTTTGTAGTGAAAAAAGGGAAGGCTAAACATATGCCCTGATTGGAGGCTGTTGGCAAAGGAAAGTTGGACCAGTTTAACTAGAAGCAAGGCATCCTACATGATTGGTGTGTGGGACCTATTTCACTTTCTCTGGCTATTCCTGAGTTGGAAGTGGAAGGGACAGTGGCAAAGACAGTGAATCTGGGATGTGAGATTGACCATGTCCTGACTGCTCTGGAGTGATTGCTGAGAGACTGTGGTTTGGTTTCTTGGCTGGTGGCTGTAGAGGTTGTGGGTCAGAATCTTACTGTCATAGATGGTCCTGGCCATTGTCCAGTCAAACTGTCCTAACTGAGAAATCTACTGCTGTGGCTGAAATATTCATTACCAGCATTAGAAAAAAGTGAAAGGATTTCCTGAGGTCCTTGTGTCTTTCCCCACGGGTTGATGGTACTGTGTTTCTGGAGATTTTTCGCATTGGCTCCAACAGGGTTTTCATAATCTAACTGATTCTGATTGACCCATATATGCTTTTCATCATCATGCATCAGAAAGCAGTTTCCTGCATGTGGGAGCAGAGTCCAGATAAAACATTGTGTTTGGAGGGGACGGGTGGCACGGTGTCTGAGGTCCTGAGGCTATGTTCAGTCTACTGAGACTAAGCTGGGGGTCGGAGGAGGGCATTAAAGAGTGGGTGCCCCCAAAATTAAATGGGATGGGGCTGCACATGGTGGTTCAAATTGTAACACTAGCAATTTGGGAAGCTTAGGCGTGAAGATTGCTTGAGGCCAGGAGCTCGAGACCAGCCTGGGCACCATCACAAGACCTTGTCTCTACAAAACATTTCAAAAAAGAAAATTAGCTGGATGTGGTGGCGTGCACCTGTAGTCCTAGCTACTCTGGAGGCTGAGGTGGGAGGATTGCTTCAACCTAGGAAGTTGAGGCTGCAGTGAGCTAAGGTCGCACCACTACACTGTAGCCTGGGAAACAGACCAAGACCTTGTTTCTAAAATAAATAAATAAATAACTAGATAGATAGATAGATAGATAGATAGATAGATAGATAGATAGATAGATAAATGAATAGATAAATCACACATTCCCACTTATTTGTGGGATCTAAAAATCAAAACGAAGTCAGGGACATAGAGAGTAGAAGGATGGTTACCAGATGTTGGGAAGAGTAGTGAGGAGCTGGGGGAGAGGTCGGGGTGGTTAATGAGTACCAAAAAAACAGAAAGAATGAATAAGACCTGGTATTTGATAGCACAACAGGGCAACTATAGTCAATAATAATTTAATTGACATTTTAAAATAACAAGAATATAATTGGATTGTTAGTAACACAAAGGATAAATGCTTGAGGGAATGGATACCCCATTCTCCATGATGTGATGGTATTGCCTGCCTGTATCAAAATATGTCATGTACCCTATGAATATATACACCTACTAAGTACCCCCAAGACTTAAAAATAAAATTAAAATTTTAAAAAATAAAAAATTAAATGTAAAATAATCATTTTAAAGACTTGTGAGAAAATGAAAATGCAAAATATCTCATTAAAAAGTTTTATTTTAATCACAAAAAAGTAAAAAGTAAATAAAAAGTAAAAAGTAAAATAAATAAATAAATAAATAAAAGTAGGAGTGAAGGAATGCCCAAGACATTTTTCAACTGGGACCCTCCATTCAGAACACCTTTGCAGCCAATCAGTTGTTTTCATTCCTCCATGCCACACCCTACCATGACTTTTTAAAATTAGTTGTTTCTATGATGACAAAAGTAGAATATATACTCATTGTGGGAAAAAAGATCTGGTTCAGAAGTACATTAATTTAAAAAGGAAAGATCCTGCCCACCCCGAATTCTCATTCCAGATGTAACCACTGTTGAAAGAAACCATATATCTCCCTATAGGCCCTATAGGAAGTCATTTAGGAGTGAATCCTCCTCCCCCATCTTGCCCAAAAGGTCAGAAAAAAAATATGCAAGAGATTTCAGATTTGGCAGAAGTTCTGCTCCCCCACTCCCCTGGGCTATGGTTGCCATTCCATTTCTTTAGTTGGTTTGAAGTCCAGATTCAAGTTTCTGAATAAGACGCCTGCCTCCCTCCCATACCCCTTTATCAAAGCACCCATTAGCCTCAGTGCCCTGCTGGGCAGAAGCAGGGCCCAGAGCTTTGGGTGAACTGTCAGGTTTTGAGCCTCAGCAGTCTGTGGGCACATAGCTGCTATGTGTGCTCTTGGGCTCTGCTTTCACCTTGGATACCGGGAGGTTTGACATTCTTTTCATGAATTTTCAAGGAAATGTATCTCCCATCTGGATAGAGACTGGCTGTAAAGAACTCAGCTGTGCCCCATTGGTGAATGGTTAAGCACATTGTGATACATCCATACCATGGACACTCAATGACAAAATAAGAATGAAGTATTGATACACAGAATGATGTGGATTAATCTCCAGAGAATTATGTTAAGTTAAAAAAAGCCAATCCCAAAAGTATACATATTACATGATTCCATTACATAACATGTCAAATGAAAATGAAAAAATTATAGAAATGAAGATAAGTGACTTCCAGGGGTTAAAGAAAAGGAAGGAGGGAAATAGGTGTGGCTATAAAAGGGCAACATGAGGGATCCCTGTAGTGATGGAACTTTCTGCATCTTGACTGTATTGATGTTAATATTCTGGTTTTAATATTATACTAAGTTTTATATTAATGATATGTTACCATTGGGGGAAACTGGGTAAAGGGTATGTGGCATCTCTCTTACAACTTGCGATAACTTACAATTTACATGTGAACTAACTGCATGTGAACCTAACTCAAAATAAAAAGTTTAATTTAAAAAGAAAAGCCCTTTCTGTTCCTTTGTTTATCCCCTTTTCTTGGGTCCCTTGTGTAGGTGAACATTGAAGTATAAATGCTAAGTCATCTTGAGGATGACAGTAATTCAGCAGGGCAGTTCAATTCAGTAGTTGAGTAGGTGGCATGTAGGAGGTAGCCTGAAAATCTACACCTTTCTTTCCCCCACCCCACTTCAACTCAAATAGCCTCTGCACTGTACTCAGCATGATACTCGAACCTCCTGCCATTAACACCACTTTTGGGGACCCTCTCCGCAGGCCTACACTCTTTGTGTTTTGAGACAAGTAATGCATCGATTCATTGGCTTGATTACTATTACCAGCTGTTGTCACCAGGCACACAGCAAGGCTCTGAGATGCTAAGAAAACAGGACAGAGACTTTGGGGCTGAGTATAAGAGAGAAGCCAGTGTATCTGTTCTCAAATTTTCCTTCCCAAGGATCATTCGAGAGCCCGCAGTTATCAAAGTATGAGGAACACCTTGGCCTATGAGGAAGAGATTGCTAAGATAGCAAAGAAATATATATATATATATAGTGATGATAACTTATATATATAGTGATAACTTATATATAAGTGATAACATATATATAGTGATAACATATATATAGTGATAACATATATATAGTGATCACTTATATATACACATACACTTAACATATATATACATTTACATGCACACATATGTATATGTATGTACATACATATGTGTATATATATGTATGTACATACATATGTATATATACATATGTGTGTGTATATATATGTACATATAGGTACACACACACACACACACAGGGCTCTTTTGTTTCCTGGAAGGAAACCAAGAAGTAGGTAGGGACATGGTGGTGGTGAAGGGTAGAGATGGGTTTTCATGTTTCATCATTTTATACCTTGTCTACCATTAGAATTTTCCAGCCATTTTTTTTCTTTGTCTTTTCGGGAAGTTCTTGGAGGCCAGCTACCCTGGCTACATGCCTCTGCTTGTCCCATTGACCAGTCACTCAGCTCAGGATGTCAGCAGCCCAGGAGGAAGCACTGAAAACCCCTTCTCCAGGATATTAAGGAAGGAAGGAAGGAAAGAAAATGACAGCAGGAGGCTGTTTGGGTAGGCCAGTGTGAATCACTGATTCCAGACCCAGGGGGTTGCTTTCCTCTCAGCTGCCTGGCCAAGGAAGCCAGAACAATTCTCTGCCTGGATAGGTGGTAAAAATGCCATTTACTATGCCAAGCAAGTGTCCCTCCTCCAATGGGGATGGCATACCTGGCTGGGTCCTTGCTCCCTTGGCTGATAGTTGTGGGGAGGGGACGCTTGCAGGCTTTGGATAAGGCTGCCTGTGGGGGCAGTGCCTCACCCCTCCAAGCTCTGGGCTAAGTGAAGTGTGAGTGATAAATGTTTGTGTTTTCTCCCTGCTGAGGATTTTCAGGTTGGAGACTGTGACTTTGGCCATGGCTGGAGGTGAGGGAAAAAAATTGGGTTCCTCCTCCTTCCTGAGCACTGTTCCATTCTCAGGCTCCTGAGGACCAGAGAGCTGGAGGGAGTGGAGGGGATTATTTTAGAGTTTTGTGCAGCCAGGAGAAAGGAGATGAAGGCATCCAGCAAGAAACTGGCAAGGGCCTTCCGCATCCTTGCACCTTCACTCATAGCATCGTTGACCCCATCTGAGTTCCAGTTTCCACTCCTGAAGGGGACAATCTGAAATACAGGCAAACAAGCGGGCAGGTGGATGGACAGGTGTGTGTTTAGAAACATTGCACAATGTCTAGTTACAAACTCCACTCATCTCTGCTCAGTCAGGCAGATCCCCTAGGACCACACCTAGAGCCAAGTTTGTGTTGTGTTATTGGATATGTAGCCCGAAAGTAATAAAACTGTACTGTAGACATTCTATACTATACAGACTTCCTCTAAATCTCCTCCACTACAAGAACGAGCCAGGAGTGTGGTGAGTCATGGCGACTTTTCTGGTTGTCCTCCCCCACTACTCCAACCCCAGCCAAGAGATGTCCAGTAACTCTGAATACTGCCTGATGGGAGAGGAGGAGGAATGGGAAGAGGGGGAGGAAGAAGTAGTCAGGACTGATAACCGCCATTAGAAAATGCCTATATAAGCATCATTATGTAAGTATTCCTCCCCAGGAGGCATCCTCTCCTCCCCCTAACCCACCATAGTATCTTGTTGGCTCTCCTCCACCCTACTTTTTTTCCCATAATGTGAATTTATGTCAGACTTGGACTATTTACAAATGTTGGGGGAGGGCTGGGGGAGGTCCCTGCCCTACCAAGTGTACTTTCCTCCAGTCTAGCTCCCTTAAGGACAACTCTGGATCTGGTGGTCCCACTTGCCCCCAGCCTCCCTAGAGCGTTGTGAGGGCAGATATTCTGAAGGCACTCTGAGAAGCCTGGTGAAATGGCTCCATAGAAGCCATAACTCAGATCTCTAGCTCATCCTCCTGGGCTTCGTGAGATGTCACTCCATCTGAGATGCTCTAATCAGCAGGGTCACATGGATTTAGACACTAAACCGCTTTGTCTCTCTCATTTCTCACCCTTAAACCCACCAACATCTTCGCCAGCCTTTAGTGGGAGCTCATTCAGTGAGCCTCAGGAGGTGGGCTGAGGGGATTGGGAAAGAGAAAGCAGGGAGACATGAGCCAAAGGAAGGGGAGGAGAGACAGAGACTGAGAGCGACCTTCTGGAATGGTTTGCACCTGTTTGGAAGTAAGGACGTTTCACTATTCTCCATTTCTGGATCTACTGATTATAGAGATTTTTCTCTTTTTTTTTCTTTTCTTTTTTTTTTTTTTTTTCCAGACAGAGTCTTGCTCTGTCACCAGGCTGGAGTGCAGGGGTGCAATCTCTGCTCACTGCAACCTCCGCCTCCCAGGTTTAAGCGATTCTCATGCCTCAGCCTCCCAAGCACCTGGGACTACAGGTGCCAGCCACCATGCCTGGCTAATTTTTTGTACTTTTAGTAGAGAGCGGGTTTCACCATGTTGGCCAGTCTGGTCTCGAACTCCTGACCTCAAGTGATCCGCCTGCCTCAGCCTCCCAAAGTGCTGGGGTTACAGGCATGAGATGCTGCACCCGGCCGATTATAGAGATTTTTTCAGAGCTGCATGTTTAAAAAGCCTGGTAGAGTTTTTGAATCAGCCCTGAAGGTTTCAGTTAAATTTATCCTGCATGTTTTAGACTCACTGGAATCATTCGTTAGAGCCAGGAAGATCAGATTCCCCCCAAAGCAATGGAGGCATTTATCTAGGAACTGGGGTTTGGGGGGATTCACTCATGGTGTTTGTACTTTATCTTTTGCTGGAAGCAAGTGGCTGAGCTATGCTGCACCTGGAAATCTACATTACTGGCCCGACATCTTAAGAATGTGCCCAACTTTCTTAGTAGAGGTTATACCCATCCGGAATGCCAAGTAATGGAATGTATGCCCTCTTGGGATTTACAAAGGATGAACACTTTCCAAAACCCAGAGCTTAAAAAAAAAAACAACTATTCCCCAAATAGTTGTTTTTGTAGTCCTATCTTCTTATCCAGCCTTATCCAGCTCCCACCATGTTATTCTAACATTTTCTTCTACTGGTCTGTCCTAATGACTGGCTTTTGGGCATGTGGTCATTTTCAAGTCAATGCTATGACCACAGATCCCACAGAACAGTAACCACAAAGTCCCTCAACAAGGTGTTTTATTCACTACCTATGATTCACTCAGCACTGTACCATGGCAGATATAAGAAAAAAAATGGGCACTTTGGGAGGCTGAGGCAGGTGGATCACTTGAGGCCAGGAGATCAAGACCAGCCTGGCCCACATGGTGAAACTCCCTCCCAACAAAAAATACAAAAATTAGCCGGGTGTGGTGGTGCACGCCTGTAATCCCAGTTACTTGGGAGGCTGAGGCAGGTGGATCACTTGAGGCCAGGAGTTCGAGACCAGCCTGGCCAACATGGTCAAACTCCATCCCAACAAAAAATACAAAAATTAGCCGGGTGTGGTGGTGCATGCCTGTAATCCCAGTTACTTGGGAGGCTGAGGCACAAGAATCACTTGAACCCTGGAAGCAGAGGTTGCAGTGAGTGGAGATCACACCACTGCACTCCACCTGGGTGACAGAGTGAAACTCCATCTCAAAAAAAAAAAAAAAAAAAGAAAGAAAGAAAGAAAAGAAAATGTAAGAAATGTGTTTTTTTTTCCTCTGGAGACTTCTAATCTAAGTTAAGGAGAAAAGTTATATGCATTTGAAACACCACGAGGACAACAAAAGACAGTATATAATAAAATGTGGAATGGAATGGTATGATAATAGCAATTCCTATCAGTTATTGAGGCCTTCCTAAGGGACAGGCACCATGCTAAAGGCATCACACTTATTATCTCATTTTAATCCTCATAACAACCCTTTGAGATGGGTTCTATTAATATCTCCACTTTTGAGCCAAGGGAACTCAGGTTTACAAAGAGTAAATAATTTGCTGTAAGGCAGTTGGTAAAGGCAGGCAGAGCTAACATCTAATTCCCAACTTTTTATTTTGAAAACACTTCAGAATTACAGGTAAGTTGAAGAACACTGTAATGAAGACCCATATATGCCTCACCTACATTCACCAACTATTAACATTTTACTACATTTGCTTCATCATTCTCTCTCTCTCTCACTACACACACACACACAAACACACTCCTATACATTCTTTCTGACCTAATTGAGCATAAATTGCAGATATCATTACACTTCCTTTCTAAATACTTCAGCATGTATCTCCTAAGAACAAAGACATTTTCCTACACAATCACAATGCAGCTACCGCGCCTCAGAAACTTGACCAGAGTCAGAATTTGAACACGACTCTGACCCCAGAGCCTTGACCACAGGTGCTATGAGATTTCAGTAGAAGGAGCCATCAATGCAGTTTAGGGATTATAAGATGGATTTTCTGTGGACTCTCTACTTCTGATTATTTGAAGTAATGGAAGGAAGGAGTTAGGCAGAGAATCACAAAGCATGCATTATCCAAACACTAAAGCTCATGGTTTTCGGAGTGTGTTCTATTTGGGTGGGAAGGGAATGATACAGATTTGCCTTTCTAATTAGCTTCTTTTCTGGCCAATATTAAAATTGGTCTTTCTTAACAGCCTGCTGACATCACAAACGGGGTAGGTATTCCAGAAGTTATTCTTTGACTAAAAACACAATTACAGGAAATGTACTAAGTGGGTAAGCAAAGCCACATATGAATAATGGAGAACTAACCACAAATTTGAGTTAGAAAGGAATTCTAGCTAGAAATTCTAGCCACAGGTCAGACTTTAGCATCTACAACATAAATCTAGTTCTTGCTCAGTTATGTTCCTTTTCCCCAAAGTTAACAAGAGAGGGTCGAATGTACTGCCCTGTCCAGAGACCCCAGCCTACCCACCCAGTGAAATTCCAGAAGCAGGGTGTTGCCTATTTCAGACTGAAAGGAAAAACAGGCCTCTGCTACCAGACTTGCCAAGACCCCCTGAAGGGACCCCAGCCTAAATTTCTTCTTTTTTCTTATTCTTATTTGGACAAACCCAATTTGGAAAGCCTGTCAGATTAGGCCCAGCTGGACAGCATTTAATGCCCCTCATGAATACATGCACAGGAGAAATCACAATCTTTTGAAACTCTTGATTCCTCAAAAGTCATTTTAAAAAGCCAAAAGCCTGCATCTGCATTTGTTTTGCGTGTCGCACTCCCACTAGGCACTTTTAAAAAATCAAAATATTTCAGATCTGTGCATCTCAGAGGCCAAGGTAGGGACACACACCTCTTTATGGGACTGAGATTGGGAAAGGTGCCCTACTGGGTCTTCCAGGCAGTCAACATTAGCTCACGCTTTTGCTCGCTGTCTCTCTGTCTCCAGTTCTTTTGGTTTTCTGTGGACACAACCCGATCTGCAACATCTCTGAATCCATGTAATGTAAGCCATGTTATAATTGGGGTTCCCCGTGTACACACAACCTTTGGTAGGGACTTTCACCTCAAGGGCAGAAAAGATTTCACGAATTTAAGGAAATTCTTGCTTTTTTGGTTCATGGCCCCAGACTGGCTTAGGGAGTAAATAGTTTTCCTTAGGACCAGGACAAGAACAGCTTAGAACACCTCAAAAACAGTGTTCACATCTAGATGGGAATGCTTGCAGCCTTGCTACTTAAATTTTCTTTCTTCCCTGGCCTCTCTCTTCTCCCCTCTGCTCCCCTCTCCCTCCAGCCCACACCATCTAAAATGCCAGAAAGCGATTTATTTACATCGCCTTCGCAAAGCCTTTGAGTGCCCTTTACTGCTCGGATAAAAGCCTCTACTCTTTCCTTAGGGTTTCATCTCCAGATTACTTCTCACGCTCAGCTCTGCAGGAATACAGAGGCTAAGAAAGAGCATCTGGTATTTTGCTCTAAGGATGCTGTTGTGGCGGGAAGATGGAGACAGGGGAAAAAGGGGAGTTAACAGTTCCTAACCATGTAAGGAACAAGCCCAGCCCTTTTTGGACCGAGATCAGAAGACAGCGAGAGGCCTTAGAGAAGAAACTTTATCTTGCTGGTTATTGCTTCGGCCTGTGGGTCCGGGGCTGCGTGCGTGTGGGCGCTTGAAGTGCCGAGCTGCCCCCACGTGGCAGCCTCTAAGGGCATGCCCATAGCGCGGACTCCCAAGCACCCCAGCAGGCAAGGCACGTAACCGGCCAGCGGCTCCCTCAGCAGCACCGTGGCTAGCTTTCATGCTTGCCTCAAGATTTCAGAGTAAGTGGCGGGCGCAGCCGACCTACTCCCCCTAGACACCACGGAGTGGAGGGTGGCAGAACGCCAGCCGGCCTTGCAGGGACTCCTACCCGCCCAAGTGGTGCGCTCGCCGCAAAGACGGGCGGCGAGGAATGACCGGGGGTGGGCGGCGGGCAGTGAGACATCTCTGGGCTCCAACTTGCAGCATCATTCCCCTGTGCACCCCGCCGGTTGGGGGCGGTGCCCTCCTGGGAGAGCTCGCGCAGGTGTGCGTGTGCGTGTGCATGGGAAAGCTCAGCAGTGGGAGAGCCCTCGACCCAGCTTCTGGGACTCGGCAGGTCGGGGGACACAGAGACAGGTCAACTCTACGTGGGGAAATGAGGGCCGGCTGGACGCCTCGAGGCTTCTCTGCCTTTCACGCTTCCTCTCCTTCCTGCCCGGCACCCCTACCTGGCTCACCTGGGCCCCAGGGACCGAGGGGCCAGGACCGGAAGTCGAGCGTATTCCCAAGGCTGTTGCAATTGTCTTTGGTTGACTTGCAAAGGCAAGAAGGAGGGAAGCACCAAGGGGGAGCTTGGCCCAGCTGCAGTGACTGACCTGGAAATACCTAGTTATTCCCAGAGCTTCCTGTCCTGCACACCGCGATTCTCTACCACTTGGTGCAGGGGTACTTTGTGGCACTCCTACAGCCTTGGCTTTGCCAGAGTTTGTAAGAAATGACTCAAGTCTGAGAAGGGAGATCTGCATAAGGGTGATGTTTATATAACAGACAGACCAGGGAGAGAGACTGGACAAAGCTCTAGATTCTCTATGTGTCAAGAAACCCAGCCAACATCATCTCAAAGTAAAGCACCCCACAAACCTGGAATTTACAACGCTCATTTCATTGATTAGTAACACCATTCAAATAACTGACAGTAATAATTCCATCAAACAATGTGGTTCAATTACATCGCAACATGATGTTTTGGCACTAGTAAGCAGCCAGCAAGCAGCTAGCATGACTGACAATAAATGATCTTGTAGGGAGATAAGGGAGATGGGGGACTGGGGCCAAGAAGTGGAAGAGAGACGAGAGGAAGGCCGAGAGAGGGGTGGAAAGAGAGAGGGAAACATGGATGAGTAGAGAAGAATCACCTTAAATTTTCTGAGTTGTCTTAATTTTCTAAATTTATTCCCAGCTGTACAATATGCAGTCTCCCAGTTACTTGATGGGGTATTATATTCAAGCAGTATATTCTTATTATGTGTCCACAGTGTTGTTTTTGGATGTTGTGTGTGCATATGTTTACATATTGCAAGCAATTCCAAAAGGAAGAAGATATTAACCAAAATGGATTTAGTCATATGGTTAATTAGTGGGTATGTGAGTGTACATGATTATTGCCAATTTTCAATCGTGGAGTGAACACTCATCTTTTCCCTTAACTATTCCAACTTGGAGTCACAGCCAGAAACCCACCTCACTCATTGCAAGTCTCCAATCATTGAGCGTTGCATGGGTTCATCTGGCCCTGCAATTCTCTCCCTCCATGGAAACACACTGTATGAACAAGAACTGGCAGCCTCTAGCCTGCAGGCCCAAAGTGGAATTCCATGTGATTTCTAATGGTGCTGCACCTCGAATGCTAAAGTGAAGTGGTTCAGGTATGGAGGTGTGGGTAGATTGGCTGCCCATTTCTGCTTCTTCCCCAAGATCAGTACCATAACATGCTCCCATTTTTCTGCTGGTGAGTGGGCCTGGACTCTTGAAATGCTGCTGATCCCTATAAAAAAGTGTCCTTGGCAACTATTTTAAACCCTGTCTCCAGGACTATCATCTCACTGTTGTGCCCTCAATCTATGGCCTTGAATGGATGCTGTGGATGTTACAAGGCTTTCTCTGTATAATTCATGGTAGCACCAGACGACAGAGACATTGTCAGTGAGTGCTTTGGGAGGGCCAAGGGAGATGATAACAGCGAGCACTTTACTCCCAGGTGAGCTTCCAAGCCCTTTCTCCCTGGGGCTCAGTGCTAGCTTATGTCAGATTTTCCTACTTGCAGATGAGCAAGGGCCCTTTCTTGGGGCCCCTTCACCCTAACGTCTGCTTTCTATGGACGGAATCTGGAGCAGCCTGAGGTCTTGGGGTTGGAAAAGGAAACTCAGTGGACCAAATGGCTTGCTCTTATGGCCTCAGGTGAAGAAGTCTCAGTTTGAGCTCATGTTTATTGAATCTGGGCTGAAGGTACAGGAGAAATGATAAGAGGGCATTTGAGATTAAGGAGCCAGGGTCTTTACAAATAAGTGGCATAGAGTGTTTCACAGGACCTAAAAGGTAAAGGAAACTTGGTGTACATTTAAAAACAGTGTGTACCTACACTGTAGCTAGCTTTGTGCCGAGCCCTCTGGGAGAAACTTTTCCTTTCCCCTCCTGGAGCCAAGCAAGCACAGTGTCTGGCACAAGTATTTGTTGGAGGAATCTTGTTGACTGAACGAAGATGCACTTAAGGAGCTTGCCTTCTTAGTGGGTGACCAGGCCAGTAAACAGCAGTTTGCAAGAGGTGGAGGATGGGGACATAAGCTCAGTAGGAGAGAATGTAAATGAGAGTAGGAGCACTTGGAAGCGAGCAGATGGAGGAACTGTGGGGTCCTCTTCTTTGAGCTTTTTCCTAGGCTCAAGGTGTTGTGGGAGAGGAAGACTGGGAGGGAAATGGTGCTGGCTCAAACACTCACTGCTCCCCCCGTAAACCTTGGGCACTCTTGCACCCTCCATCCCCCTAGCACCCCCACCTCCCCCCAACACAAGGAGGTTTCCTAGGATCACAGCTTGGCCAAATCAGCAGGGTTGCACTTTCTCAAGGAAGCCCAATAAGCCTTGAAATTCAAATTTGGGCAGAAACATAGGATTGGTTCAGTCTCCTCTCCCGCATACAATTGCAGTCTAGATTTTATGTATAAATATATACATTTCTCATCGTGGAGATGTTTGAAATGTCTGGCCAGTGGTGGAAATGGGTATGTTCAGAGCAGCCATCCATATTCTTGTGGGCCTTGACTCCATGCCAAGAGCCTCGTTGGCACTTTGCTCTAATCAAATGAGTCTCTAGTTTAAAAACCCAGTCTGCGTTTTTAAATTCCAAACTAGTTACTGTAGATATAGATCTTGCTCAAGATAACTAGTTATTAAGTTCTGTTGCTGTTTTCATAGAGATAGAAGGACAGCAGGTTACAGGAGAATTATCAAGAGATTGGTGAATACGCTTATTGGAAGAAGAGAGAAAATAGCAGTAGGCTTGAATTATGTGACACCATATTGCACAAATATAGGAGATGAAGGCAAAGCAAAAGAACTTTTTAAATCTGACAAGACCCTGTAATTGTGGGGTGGGTCACAATGTCTTCACTTTAAGGGTAAACAAAGTGGGCCCCAGAGGTTTTTAGCTATTCTCTTTGGGTCATACAGTCAGTGGCAATACAAAGATTAGACTCCTGAGTACCCTGACTCCCAGCATAGAGCTGTCTGGCTCAGATAGAGGAAAGATTGTCATCTGAGTAGCAGACCAAAAGCATACATTGTGGGATACTGTGGCCTCTCTCTGGGACTGCTGCAGAGATCAATTCAGCCTAAGGCAAAATGGTGAGCTCAGGCAACTTTTTGTTGTTGTTTTTGAACAGGGTCTCTCACTCTGTCACCCAGGCTGGAGTGCAGTGGAACAATCATAGCTCCCTGCAGCCTTGAACTCCTGGGCTCAAGTGATCCTCCTGCCTCTGCCTCCCAAGTAGATGGGACTACAGGTGTCTACCACCATGCCTGGCTAATTAAAAAAAATTCTTTTTATAGAGACAGGGTCTTGCTATGTTGCCCAGACTGGTCTCAAACTCCTGGGCTCAAGTGATCCTCTCACTTTGGCCTGGGATTACAGGCATGAACCACCGTGCCTAGCCCAGGGCAACTTTGTTTTTAGCAACCCCAGTCTCTCCTGTTACAACCCATTTCCAATTTCAGTACCCCTCCCACCTCAGGTGTTCTGGGACTGAACTTTGCCCTTCTCTCCAAGCCTGTCTTCTCCAGGCCTCTGGCCTTCTAGGCTGTGGACTTCCTCTTGGCTAACACATTGCCATCTTGTGGCCCAGGGGCTAGCTCTTAGCCAACTGACCTGTGATGATAGGTTAGTAGACATTAATGATTAACTCTTGATAATGTGTATTTCAACAGGACCTGGATGCTTTTGTGTCACTCCAGTGATTGCTGGTAATCTTGGGGATCTGGCCAGGATAGTGGGCCCCTCACATCATGCTAGTCAGCTTCTCCTACTCCAAGAACAGGATTCAGGAAAGTGAGGCTGAGAGTTTCTGCAACAGGTACTTGACACCTGACCAGGGAATTACTATTGTAAATTATGTGTCAGCCTGCTCCCCTTGGCTGCAAAACTTCCATAATGTCCCTGAAAGCAGTGTGGGTTGCAATTTGAGATTAGAAGCCACAAATATTGACTTGTAATGAGGTCCAGTTGCTGGTATTCTGGGGATCCATGCATTCTTTCTTGGCCCTGAGTAGCCCCCTGGAATCCAGATGCTAGAGGACAGCCAACCCTGAAGTGCCCTCTACCGACCTGGGCCCATCTCCCCATAGCATTTGCAACCAGTTCTCCGGAACCCGAGACCTTGCGGCATACCTAGCTGCATGGAGAGAACAATGATGAACATGAAATTTGGCTCTATGTGACCTTCCAGTTAGGGAAGGCAAATTTAGGCCATTTGAAAGCACCAGAAATGTGTAACTGCAGCTTAGCCTGCCAGATCAGACCCAACTTCCACTCCTCACTGTAATTAGAAGTGTTTAATGTGGTCATTAGAGATCCCTGTGGCACTTCACTTCCTTCTCTCCCTCCCTTCTTTCCTGTTTTTTTTTTTTTCTTTCCCCCTAGTTTTAGAAGAAAGATTGTTAACTCTAAATCCCTGACAAGGGGCTCAGTCTGGGTGTCGCATTTTGCTAACTTGCATTCACTCAGTTGCACTTTTCATTCATGAGAGCGGTAGGAGAATTGATGGGTGCCAATGGAGTGGCAGGTATCAGTGTAGGGGTCAGAGGGAGGAGGTACTGTCCCAGGCCCCCAGCCTCACCCTCTGTAGGGAGTTAGGGGGAAACTGGCTCTTGGGCAATTTCTTGAATAAATTATTTGCCGTATTTACCAGTTTACCTAAAGTTTTTTCTTTCAGTTATTTACAATATAAAGTACTTAAGTCTTTGCAAAAATTCCTTTAGGAGAAAATGGTTTTAAAGCTTTTGGAGATGTCTCTAAAGATGTAGTTGACAGGTTTCATTTGGTCTTTAGCAGCATTCTAAAGGTTGTTCCATTTGTTGTAGGGAGGTTTGGTTTCCTTGGGGAATATATGAACAATCTGGAAAAGTATATTATTTCATCAGGAGCCAAAATTTCAGCATATTATATGGGAATGCTTACATTTGTTTCTTTAAAGAAATTTATGTATTTTCTTGATTGACAATGGAATATTTGTGTATATTTATGGTGTACAACCTGATGTTTTGATATATGTATACACTGTGGAATGATTAAATCAAGGTAACTAACACACCCATCACCTCATATACTTATTTTTTGTGCACTAGCTTCTTTTGAATCCTTTGAAAGTGCATTTTCAGTTGTGTCAACTTTAGCATTTTTGGAATTCTTTCATCAGTTTCTCATATAGCACAATTTTTTTTGTTGTGTGTTATTTCTGGAAATTAGTAACCAAAATGTAAAATGCGATGTGATTGCCCCTGTCATTTCCTAATTGATTTTCTACTTTAGCATTCTTTTAGCTTTTTAAACCAATCTGCTTCTTATCCTTCCTTCACAATTTCATAGTTATGGTCAGTGGATAGCAAATTTGAGGAATGAATCCTACAATGTATTATAGTAATCCCTTCTTGGCATCTTTACTCTCCTTCTACTGCTTTAAACGGTTTTACTCTTTCATGAAATCTTCAATAGCTATTAAAACTGCCCATTCAATTTAAATTGCCATAAACTTTATAATTCGCTGGAAGAAATTAGTTTTAGTGAATTGGCTTGCTTTCAGAAGGCCAAGTAAAGTTAGTGAAGGCTTGCCATTTGATTACTTCAAATGCATATACAGTACTTACCTTGACCCAGTACTTCTGGGTCAAGGTAATTACTTGTTCTCCTAACAGCTGGATGAGCTCACCTCACCTGCCACTCACCTCCTGCTGTGTGGCTTGGTTCCTAACACTACAGACCGGTAGTGGTCTGTGGCTTGGGGGTTGCAGGCCCCTGTTGTATGCTATTACTTCAAATGCATATATAGTACTTACCTTGACCCTCAACTGGAGGGTGGCAGGGGCATGTGGGGGATAATTTTGCTCCCCAGGGGACATTTGGCAATGCCTGGAGACATTTTTGGCTGTCAAAACCGGGGCCAAGGTATGCTACTGACATCTAGTGGTTAGAGGCCCAGGGATGCTGCTAAACATCCAAGGATGAGCAGGAAGAGCCACTCCCTACCTCCTACCAAAGAATTTTGCAGCCCCAAATGTCAATCATGCCAAGATTATGAAACTCTACCTTAAACTAATAACAGCTTCCTAAAGTAGAAGTCTGAGGAGGACCCACCTTAAGAGCGTTTAGATCAGCACTATCCACTCGAAGTTTCTGTGATAATGGAAATGACCTCTATCTGTGCTGTCCAATAAGATAGCCACTAGCCACGTGTGGCTACTGAGCCCTTGCAGGGTGGCTAGCATAACTGAAGAACTGAGTATTTAATTTTATTTTATTTCAAGTAATTTAAAATTAAACAACCACATGTGGCTAGTGGCTTTCATATTGGATTCAGTGTTAGAGGCATTATGGTCTAGCGGAGCATAGTCCATGGTTCATGTCCACAGTCTACCACTTTCTAGCTTTATGGTCTTGAGTATGTCATCTAGGCCTTCTGAGCCTCAGTTTTCTCATCTGTAAAACAAGAAGTAACAATGGTACCTACTTTTCAGGATGGTGAGTATCAAATTAAATTATGCATGAGAAATAAAACATGTAGCAGTATCCAGCACGGTAAGAATTTGAGAGATGTTAGCAATTATTGCTAGAGATTTGTGATAAGTATAGTAATTGTCATCATGTACGTGGGGCTTGTGCAGGGCTTAAAAACAAGACTTCCCTGGAATATTATTTAAAGGCCACTTCAGAGGCAGAGCTCCAACTCTCAGCCCTCACAGGATTCCTCTAGTCATGTTCCCATGCCTCTTTGGCCACATCCGTAAAGTGGGGATAATAAAATGATAGTCATAGTAGTGCTTCTCCCCTAGCTGTCTATGCTACAGCATTGTTGGGATGTGCTCTGAAGAGTACAAAGCCCTCTGGAAGTATAAGGTTTGTGCCAAAAGTTTGCACATTACACAGCTGTGCTTTCATCCAGATTCAGTACAAAAGTCCTGCCTTGGTAAAACTGTCTTAAATTTGGAATGTAAGTGTCTGAATTGGGAAGGTTGTACTGGAGAGCAGCAGGAAACCGGGAGTTCCTCACGATGTTAGGCCCTGCTCTGTTGGTCACCTGACCAGTGTATGGCAGGACAGCCCAGGCACCATTTTAAGGATGCATTGAAGCTTGGCATTTGGGGCTGGGAAGCCAGAGCACTATATGGGCAAACCTGTCTCCCAGGCTCCTAATGAAGGAGCAAGGCATCTGGTCCAAGGGGAAAGAAGAGCAGCTTATAGTGTGCCATCAAAGGCCATACTGCCCAAGGGTTCAGCCACTTAGGCAGAGTGTCTGGACTGACAGATACATATGTACACATGTGGAAAATATTTTGGTACCATATAGTAGAAAGTGCATGGAGCTTTGGAGTCAAATATGGGTTTGAATCCTCACAATGCTACTTACTAGCCATGTGGCCATGGGTGAATGCCTTAACCTTTCTGAGCCTTAATTTTCTCATCTGTAAAATGGAGATGATTCCTACCTCATGGTGTTGTCATAAAGATTAAATCAGGTAACTGGCAGGCACACATAAGTTGCCCTCAGTAAATATGAGTTCCCTTGTCACCTTATGTTGACAAACAAAGAGCGACCATTAACCAATTAGGTAGTCATGATCCCATTTCTGTTCTTCTGGGATAGCCAAAGGAAATGAAAGTTTCTGCTGTTGGCATAGGAAAGCCATTTAGTCCTTTCTGGAGAAGAGGAAAGGGGGAGGATTTTCCTTGCTGTGCCACTACAGTGTCCAAAAGAGCAGTCTGAACTGTTTAAGAACAGCCTCGGGTGAAATATAAAAAGCACAGGGCCTGGGTGCTCACAAATACAGTTAATGAGGAGCCTGAGCAGCCTCGCCTGGGCTTGATACTTGCCCCCAAAGAAGTCACTCCATTCTGTGAACCCAGAGAGAGGCTTTCTGGGGACAGCCAGTTTCCCAGGAGTCTGGGGTTGAAACTCAAGCCATATCTGTGGCCTATTGATCCAATGGTGGCTAATGGGCCAAGGGCACAGGTTGGATCCAGTTGGCTTTGCCCTCACACACCCATGGGCCCCAGCCCCCAATACAGGTAACCATTGGACAAACCTGCTGGTTACTGGGGGGCTGATGGACAGAGTACGGGTAACTGCAGAAAGTCTCATCCCCTACTTTCGGGAAACTGATGAAGAGCAGGGAACACAGGTTATTTACACCATGGGGAGGAAAGCCTTCTGGTGGAGAAGAGAGAGTAATACCAATAATAGTGAACATGTATTGAGTGCTTACTGTGTGTTATGCCTCATGCCAAGAGCTTTATATGAGTGATATAGTTTAGATACTTGTCCCCTCCAAGTCCCATGTCGAAACCTGATCCCCAATGTTGGAGGTGAAGCCTAGTGGGAGGTGTGTGGGTCATGGGAATGGATCCCGCATGAATGGTTTGGTGCCCTACCAGTGGTAATGAGTGAGTTCTCACTCTATTGCTTCACATGAGATCTGATTGTTAAAAAAAGCCTGGCACCTCTTCCCTTCTCTTTCCTCTTTTTTTTTTTTTTTTTGAGATGGAGTCTCACTTTGCTGCCCAGGCTGGAGTGCAGTGGCGTGATCTCGGCTCGCTGCAACCTCTGCCTCCTGGGTTCAAGTGATTCTCCTGCCTCAGCCTCCTGTGGTTGGGATTACAGGCATGCACCACCACGCCCAGTTAATTCTGTATTTTTAGTAGAGATGGGGTTCCACCATCTTGCCCAGGCTGGTCTTGAACTCCTGACCTCAGGTGATTCACCCACCTCGGACTCCCAAGGTGCTGGGATTAAAGGTGTGAGGCACCATGCCCACCTCCTTCCTTTCTTTCACCATGCAATCTCCACAAACCAGCTCCACTTGTGCCATGATTAGAAGCTTCCTGAGGCCCTCACCAGAAGCAGATGCTGGCAGGCTTGTATAGGCTGCAGAATGATAAGCCGAATCAAAGTCTTTTCTTTATAAATTACCCAGCCTCAGGTATTCCCTTATAGCAATTCAAAATGGACTAATACAGTGAGTTAGTTCACCAAGCTGTCTGTGAGAGCAGGGCCCTTCTCTTTATTGGGCACTGCTCTGGGCCCTTCTTAGCACATATCAGGAGCTCAATGAACAATTATTAAATGAATGAATCTTTACAGTTAGCCTATGATGAAAGTACTAAGCCCCACTTACCAGCTGAGGAAATTTAGGTTTTCAGCAGTTCAGTGTCTTGCCCAAGATCACACACCTAGTAATTGACAAGAGCTAGGATTCAAACCTAGATTTGTCCAGCTTCATAGCCTAACCCTTTCACAATTATGTTATGCTTCCTACTCAGAAGGTCAATGTGCCAGATTTCTCTTTCTGTGACAAAAGCACATCTGCTTAGAAACTACTGGATCAGAGAGTCAAGAGCACTACACAAAGACGATTTATGATGTTCATACTTCTTTCATTCCACCTACTCCCTTCATCTCCTAACTTCTGTCCCCAGACCCTTCTATTATCATGTTCATTTTATAAATCAGGAAACTGAGGCATGAAGGGATTACATGACTTACCTTAGGCCACACAGCTTGTCAAGATCTGCATTAGTCTGAGGTTCTGGTCCTCAAAAATTCCCCAGCCTGATAGGAAGAGGGAGAGTTTCATCTAATGAGGCCAAGGCCCCAGGGGAAAAAATTAACAATGGGCCCCATATTGTTAAATCAACTTGCTTGAACTTTTAAAAGTAGAAACAAAATATTTTACCCGTCTAATTTGAACATTTTGAACCATATTTCTTGCTACAAACACAAAAACTTAGAACAATACAATTCAGTTATCTACTATAACATATAAGGGTGATGTTTAAAATGAGAAATAGAAATAAGAGAACAGGAAAAGAAGAGATATGGACCTGGGAAAGTCCAGATATGAGTACAAAAAGAGCAACAGCAGAGGAGGCAGTGTATTTCAGAAAAATATTGCTACAGAAGGTTGATAAAGTCATGTTGCATTTTTACATTAACAAGGTCTTTATTATTTCCTGGCCTGTGAACTTCATGAGCTAAGTACTAACTAGCCCATCCTGTGAACTAAGGATCATGATACTTCTTCCTTACTGCATTTAGATCTTCCCTTTCCATAAGCCCAACTGTCCTGGGAAAATGGAGAGGAAAGTAAGTCAAACGGAGAGTCTTCTGAGCCCACAGGAGAAAGGAAAGTGTCCTGGGAGCACAGGCGCGTCTGCCTCCTCAGATTTGCAACAGAACCCAGTAGAGAGGGAAAGCTTCCTCTCTAGAGTTTGCCATCAAGCATATTAACAGAGGTTTCTGCATTAGTTCACTGTTCATTTGTGATAGTTGGAGGGGTATCCAGAAACCTGTTAAGGGAAAGAGGAGGGGAAAATCCCCACTAAACCTCCAAAACCTTTTTTTAAAATGGGGTCTTGCTGTGTTGTCCAAGCTGGCCTTGAACTCCTGGGCTCAAGTGATCCTCTTGCCTTAGCATCTCCAGTAGCAGGGACTACAGGCATGTGCCACCATGCCCAGCCAAGCCCTATTTTTGAAGGACATAATTTTAACTTCACATGTGAAGAATGTTTGTTTCTTTTGTCCTTGTGGCCCCAGAAGCCAAACATCAATGATCCTGAGACTTATTTTATACAGAAACGGTTTATGTTTGCTTCTTCAGCGTTAGAAGAAGGAGGAAACTCTTTGGGATGAGGTAGTTCTCTTTAGAGGTGGAGGAAATAATGAGTGGGGAATTTTTAGTTAAATCTGCAACCTGTGCTTTTTTTTTTTTTTTTTTTTTAAGAAAGAGTCTTGCTGTGTCGCTCAGGCTGGAGTGCAATGGTGCAATCTCAGCTCACTGCAATCTCTGCCTCCCGGGTTCAAGCAATTCTCCTGCCTCAGCCTCCTGAATAGCTGAGATTACAGGCACATGCCAACACGCCCAGCTAAGTTTTGTATTTTTAGTAGAGATGGGGTTTCACCATGTCGGCCAGGCTGATCTCGAACTCCTGACCTCAGTTAATCCACCCGCCTCGGCCTCCCAAGGTGCTGGGATTACAGGTGTGAGCCACCACACCCGGACTGTGCATTTTGTAAATGGGAAATATAGCTTAGGTTTCTAAACAATCTGAAAGTAAGACAGTTTTCTGCAATATTGACAAGCTTCTGAAAGGCTTTCTGTGAAGGCTGGGCCACCATTGGCCAACTCAGGGAGGGCTTATAGTGAGCTTCTGCAAAATCTGGCTACTCTAGGATGAACTGGGAACGTTGAAAGATCATCTCAGGAAATAATAGAATCCAAGAATGCCTGGGCTAATAATAACCCTAGACTTCAAGTCTACTTCAACCCCTTCTCCTTAGGGGAGTAAAGGGAGGCTCCAAGAAAGGACTCCGTGTGCCCCAGGTCTCACAGCTAGTTAATCTCAGAGCTGGGGTTTGAACTGTCCAAAAATTGCTAGAGGCCTCATCGGAGGCTCACATCTTAGAGGTGTTTATTAGAAGAAACATACCTTCATCTGTGGTCACGATTCTCTCTAGATATCATTCAAATTGCGTTTTCTTCACCACACTTCCCTACCCTACCATCCATTTCTTTTTATTATTTATTATTTTTATAGATGTAGGAGGTACAAGTGCAGTTGTGTTACATGGATATATGTGGGTAACTGCAGAACATCTCATCCCCTACTTTAGGGAAACTGATGAAGATCAGGGAACACAGGTCATTACCACCATGGGGAGGACAGCCTTCTCGTGCAGAAGGGAGAGTAATACCAATAACAGTGAACATGTATCAAGTGCTTACTGTGTGTTATGCCTCTTGCCAAGAGCTTCATATGAGTGATATAGTGTGGACACTTGGTGAAGTTTAGGCTTCTAGTGCACCCAACACCCGAATGGTATACATTGTACCCAATAGGTAATTTCTCACCATCCACTCCCCTCCCACCTTCCCACTTTCCTGAGGCTCCAATGTCTATTAATCCACTCTCTAGCTGCCATCCATTTCTTATGGCTTCCCAATTCAGGTTTTCTGTTTCAGCCATGCCTTGTACCCAAGGTGATTTACAGCAGGATTTCCTTAAAGCTAGGTATTTGGAGCCCTCACTTCCCAGGAGTCACCTGGAAGGTTCTGGACTTGCAGGCTCCTGGGCCCCACTCCCACTGAAGAAGCAGCATCCCTGTGAGTGCCAAGGAATCAGTGATTGTTACACATGCTCTTGACTTACAGCCTTCCTCCTTGAACCCTGTGCTCACAGTTTGCCTTTATCTGTCATGGGAGTTTTGAAAACCTCACTATTTATTGAGCACTTTCTTTGTGCCAGGCACTGTGCTACTTTCTATGCATCTCATTTATTCCTCACATGCTGGGGTATGCTTTTCTCTCATGCTCAAGTGGACAACAGGGCAGTGTCCAGCTGGGTCAGGGGCCAGCCACCTGCCACCCCCCATTTAGGAGCTTCTCCTGGGCACTGGGAGGACAGATGCTACTCCAGTGTGGCTTTTTCTTTTTCCTAGGTCATTCTGACTAGGGATTCTTGTGCCTGAAGTTTAGAGAAGCCCAACAGATTTCTGCTTTCCTGAGGTTCACTGCCACTTTTCGTTTCCTTCCAGGTAGTATACTCTAGGAGGAAGAGCCTGGGCACATCATTTACTCCTTCCTGGTCACTAGGGTTTGTGGATGTCACCTGCCCTCTCTGTCCTCATCCGTAACTCATCTGTGCTGACTCTCAGTGCCTCAGTGCTCAAGCTGTCAGCAAACTTTTCTGCCTAGCACCTGGCGCATGTTAAGTTCTGCCTTCTCGGCCTGGCGTGGTGGCTCATGCCTGTAATCCTAGCACTTTTGGAGGCCAAGGCAGATAGATCACCTGAGGTCAGGAGTTCGAGACCAGCCTGGCCAACATGGTGAAACCCCGTCTGTACTAAAAATACAAAAATTAGCTGGGCATGGAGGTGGTCACCTGTAATCCCAGCTACTCGGGAAGCTGAGGCATGAGAATTGCTTGAACCCGGGAGGCGGAGGTTGCAGTGAGCCGAGATTGCACCATTGCACTACAGCCTAGGTGATAGAGTGAGACACCGTCTCCAAAAAAAAAAAAAAAAACAACCAAACCAAACCAAACTTCTGCCTTCTCTATTGAGCCTTTCATGGTGACTTCAGCCTGCATGGAGAGGTCCCTTTTTGTCCTTTCTGCTGTAGATGGAGCCACCCATAAGAGCATCTTCTGGTCCCTTCTGTAGCTTGACGGCCTCCTATGTTGTTCCCCTTCAGTCTCACCTTTCCTTGTTCTTTGACCTCATTTACATCTAAATCTCAGCATACTAGCCTTGCTTTGCTGTTCCTTGCCATTCTCAGCTTTGCCATGTGTTATGGACACCCTTTTCTGGCTTGATCTTACTCCTCTGCCTCATTTCTGGCATCTAGCCCCCTTTACCACACATGTAAGCAAAGTACACTCCAGCTTTTTGTTCCACAACTCTTGGGGCCTGCAGACTCTTTCTGTATGTAGCCAGTGCCCTAGAGCAGGGGTGGCCAATATTTTGGCTTCCCTGGGCCACATTGGAAGAAGAATTGTCTTGGGCCGCACATAAAATACACTAACTACAGCTGATGAGCTTAAAAAAATTGTAAAAAAAATCTCATAATGTTTTAAGAAAGTTGACAAATTTGTGTTGGGCCACATTCAAAGCCATCCTGGGCCACATGCGGCACAGGAGCCGTGGGTTGGACAAGCTTGCCCTAGAGTTTAACCCTGAGAATCCTTGTCCTGACACATGATAATTTTGCCTCATCTTATTTTACAAATGTGAGAACTGAGGTCCAAAGAGGGGCTATGACTGGGGCAAGGCTGCAAGGACAGCTTTTTGGAACAGCAGATTTCAGGACACAGGCTTTGTGATTCCTAATGTAGTTCTATTCTCAATTGTTTCATGTGTATTCTTCCTCTTTGTCATCAGGGAATTGGTCATTTTCTGTAGCACTTATTGGCTCTGGAGTCAAATTGCCTAGATTCAAATCCTATCTTCAGAATTCGAACTTGTCATGTGCCCCTGGGCAGTTACTAGCCTTTCTGTTTCCTCATCTACAAAATGGGGGAGAAGTGAAGATAACTAGTACCTACCTCATAGGATTGCTCTGAGGATTAAATGAGATGATGTATTCAAAGCACTTCAAACAGCATTTGCACATATTCATTGTCAAGTAAATGTTAACGATTTTATTTTGTCATTGCCTACATAGCACCTGAAACAGGTCTAAGCACATAGTAGCTGTGCATAAAGACCTTGGGGTTACTGATGAGACAGGCTCTGGGAAATAATGTTCTGACTTTGTTGTCTGGTTCAAGGTGAATGATTCTGATGGTGGATATTTTAGGCCAGGTAGAAAGAGAGGGTGATGCCATGGCTGGCGTAAAAGGAAAGATTTGGGGCTAGAGAACCTTCGGATAACTCTTCCCACAACTCCAGGTAGGGAGCTGCCTCTGCTGAGCTGCAGGGCTGTACATGGGATTAGGGTTAAAGAAATCTGAGGTCCTAAAGGCTCAGATGTCACGTTGCCAAGAATGTCCAGTGATCTCAGATTCTTGGAGGCATTATTTCTTTTCTAAAATTTTTTTAGAAATTTTCTAAAGTTTTAGAAATTTTTTTTTTGTAGAGATGGGGTCTTGCCATGTTGTCCAGGCTGCTCTTGAACTCCTGGGCTCAAGTGATCCTCTGGTCTCGGCCTCCCAAAGTGCTGGGATTGCAGGCATGAGCCACTGCACCTGGCCATGGCATTTTTATTTCTGTTGACATGTGCCCTCTGGGGACAACGACATCAGCATCACCCCTCCTTATGCCCATTCCCTTCCTGCTAAGATGTCTCTTCACTTAGAGACTTCTATATTCCTCCAGAACTGGGAGACCAAAAGGCTATTTCTCATAACCATGGGGTGATGCTGAGATTGCTTTCCCCAACCTCCACCCCGTGGGCCAAAAGGCTGCAAGATGAAACCAGAAAGTTACAATGTGCCTGCACAAAGGACACAGATAGTTCAGCTTGGGCTGGGGACACATTCCAGAGGACTGGTTGTTCTTTCTCCCTTATCTCCCCTACCTCCCCTGGCCAGAAAATGACTCCTGGTGTCTCCACTCCTTGACGGTTTTTGAATTCTAAGAGCAGGATATATCTATATCAAATCCCACAGAATCCAATGAGCTATGTAAAATTCACATCCTCCACTAGCAACCCCCTTTTCTTCTAATTTTTTTTTTTTTTTTAGATGGAATCTTGCTCTGTCACCAGGCTGGAGTGCAGTGGCACAATCTCTGCTCATTGCAACCTCTGCCTCTCAGGTTCAAGCGATTCTCTGCCTCAGCCTCCCGAGTAGCTGGGGCTACAGGCACCCACCACCATGCCCAGCTAATTTTTGTATTTTTAGTAGAGACGGGGTTTCACCATGTTGGCCAGGATGGTTTCAATCTCTTGACCTCAGGTGATCCACCCACCTCGGCCTCCCAAAGTGCTGGGATTACAGGCGTGAGCCACCACACCCAGCCTTCTTCTACTTTTACTTTTTTCCTCTTTGGAGATTTTTACCTCCTCCCTCAACTGGTGTATTATTGACCACTAGAAGCAGTAATAACAGCTACTGCGGTAACTCAACAATAAGATCAAAAGCCTTAGACACATTCTGCTGGGATGGGCTTGAGAACTGGCAGAGCATTTGGGGGCAGAGCTCTTGGCACCCAACACACACTCAAAGCTGTGAAGTCCATCCTTAGGGCCCCTCAATTCTGACTTTTCTCTTGAGTCTCCCAGTGTTCTCATGCTTTCCTGCCCCTCCTCCCCAATGCTGGAACAGCACTTCAATCTGACCACCCAAGGGTCCCCATGCTGCAGACCTATGTCCTTTAAGATCCCTCATCACAATATACGTATCTAGTGGGTCATTTTTGGCAGGACTCTGTGCATTGTTAAAATGTCAACAAATATCTGCAAAGGTGTTAGGGGCTGCTAATGGCCTAGTGAACTATTCTATTTTCGGGTCATGTAATAGACCAGTAAGGAAGATTCTCTAAGGCAGCAGTGAGTGGGCATTTCAAATTGACCAGATTTTGCCAAGTGAGGAAGGAGAAGAGTGTAGTGGTCGAATCATGGGCTTTAAAATCCAGAACTGGGTTTGAGTCCTAACCCTATTACTCACAATGTGTATGACCTTGCACAGACTGCCTAATTTCAGCAAGACTCAGTTTCCTCATCTGGGAAATGGGTGTGAAAAGAATAAAAACAAAATAACAATGCCTACTACATAGGACTCTTGTGAGGACCCAATTAGATAACGCACATAAAATAATTTTTCACAGTGCCTGCCTGGCACAGACTGAGGACTCAGCAATTTCATTAGTTGGATGGATTAATTGCATAATATTAATTGCCCCTCACTGCACAAGAGCAGAGCCTTTGATCACAGGATTTGTGGATTGTAAGACGGAATAGGACTCCCTGTCTGCTAGGCTTTTAGGCCACTAGAGAGATCTCAGAAAGGACTTTTTAGGCCAAGTTCTTTGCATGTTTGCTGGACGACAATCAGGGTGCTCAGAGGTATTTCTGAAATGGGCTTCCTCGTGATGGTAAGGTAGAGAGGGTGGATTCCATTATTCTCTGCCTCCTAGTGTGTAAGAAAGGCCTGGCCGGGCGCGGTGGCTCACGCTTGTAATCCCAGCACTTTGGGAGGCCGAGGCGGGCGGATCACGAGGTCAGGAGATCGAGACCACGGTGAAACCTCGTCTCTACTAAAAAATACAAAAAAATTAGCCGGGCGTGGTGGCGGGCGCCTGTAGTCCCAGCTACTCGGAGAGGCTGAGGCAGGAGAATGGCGTGAACCCGGGAGGCGGAGCTTGCAGTGAGCCGAGATTGCGCCACTGCACTCCAGCCTGGGTGACAGAGCGAGACTCCGTCTCAAAAAATAATAATAAAAAAATAATAATAAAAATAAAAAATTAAAAAAAAAAAAAAAAGAAAGGCCTCAGCGACAATTGCGCTGCAGCAAGTATCTGAGGCAGGCATCCCCTAGAGCCTATTTGGGCATCTGTTTGATGATCCAGATGTTCAAATACCCACAGGTGAGTGTGTGGAATGTAGAGAGGTGACCTTCTCTCCCTGGTATGTCTTGCTACTGACATCCATGGATATTTGGAGGGTTGACTTTGCAGAATTTGCTGAAGATGTCATTTTAAGTAGTGTGCCATCGCAGTAGTGAAGATATGAAATCAATCTAACTGTCCATCAATAGATGAATGGATAAAGGAAATGCAGTATATATACACAATGGAGTACTACTTGGCTATGTAAAAGAATTAAATCCTGTCATTCACAGCAATGTGAATGAGCCTGGAGGACGTTATGTTAAGTGAAATAAGGCAGGAACAGAAAGGCAAATAATACATGTTCTCGTTCATATGTGGAAGGTGAAAAAGTTGATCTCATGGCGGTAGAGAGTAGAATGATAGTTACCAGAGACTGGGAAGGGTGTATGGGTGGCAGGGGTGAATGAAGAGAGGTTGGTTAATGCAAACATACAGTTAGATAGAAAGAATCAGTTCTAATGTTCCATAGCAGAGTAGAATGACTATAATTAATAATATATTGTATATTTCAAAATAGCCACAAAAGAGGTCTTGAAATGTTCCCAACACAAATGATAAATATTTGAGGTGATGAATATCTACTAAATACCCTGACTTGATGATTATACATTCTATGCATGTAACAAAATATGACATGTACCCCATAAATATGTACAAATATAATGTATCAATACAAAATTTCCAAATTAAAAAATATAATAATGTGCCACCAAAGCCATGCATCAGTTTCTGCTTTGGGTAGATACCCACCCAGGGCTCTCAGACCCAGCATAAATGGCCATCAAGATTGTTCTCCTCCACCACTGCACTCCAGCCTGGCGACAGAGCGAGACACAGTATTAAAAAAAAAAAAGAAAGAAAGAAAGGAAAAGAAAAAAAGATTGTTCTCCTCCTCTACCCAGGTTCCCATGAGGGTGCTCACACCTGCTCCTAGGAGCACAGACAAAGTTCAAGGCTAGCTAGCTGGCCCTGGGCTTGCTGAGAACTGCTGCTGCTCTTGGCCCCTGCTAGGCAAATGCCAGTCATTCCATCTATATCCCACAGCCCTGATTTGTGCATGGACGTAGTTGTATCCTGGGTGGAACTTGGTATCAAACCCCTACCCCACCAAATGAACTCTGCCAATCAGTGGGGTGACTTTCCACAATGGAATCATCCTGACTACTGGTGGACTCGTGGAGTAGGACCTCTGGGGCTCATTGTGTGATCTGAAGGGCAGCCATCTTCATTATGGCATGTCCAAGGGCTGCATTTCAGGAGCTGGCTGGACCTCTGATGCCCTCCTGCCAACCTCCTGCAAGAAAAGAGGAAGCTGTGGGGTGATCATAGCCTCCTTTCCCCTGGAGGATACTTTATTTTGCAATTAAGGGGTATAGGGGCCCTTCCTGATACTTTCATTTCAGGTGGTTCCTGGTTCCTTAATGAGTTGGCATACTGACATCAGACACTCCCTCTAGAAGAATCCAATCACCACCACTCTCTCCCCTTGCCATGCTTCAGAATGTTCAACTCCAGGGCTCTTTAGCCACTGCTTGGTGGATGCACATACTCTTGGTTGAGGGCACAAAGTACAGCAATAGTTTGAAAGGGTGGGTGCGGTGGCTCATGCCTGTAATCCCAGCACTTTGGGAGGCAGAGGCAGGAGGATTGCTTGAGCCCAGTAGTTTGAGACAAGCCTGGGCAACATAGCAAGACCCCCCCAACAAGAAAAGTTTTTTTAAAAAATTAGCTGGGTATGGTGGCACATGCCTGTAAGTCCTAGCTACTCAAGAGGCTCAGGCAGGAGGCTTGCTTGAGCTCAGGAGTTCAAGGTTACAGTGAACTATGATTATGCCATTCCACTCTAGCCTGGGCAACAGAGTGAAACCCTGTCTCAAATAAAATAGTTTGAAAGGGGTTAAAGACATTGTCCTGGGGGTAGGGAAAGCCATCTCAAACAAGCTGAGCCTTTAAGGGGATTTTGCATGTTCTAACATTTTGGCAGAGTCTAATCAGTCCAGCTGACAATTCACTTGAGAGAGTAGCAACTTAAGTTCTTCGTAATGAAGTGTTTGCAGTGGGCTGTGCTGGGGGAAGGGAGCATATAATCCCCTCGTGTGCTTCTATACCAGGTCTGTGTTGCAGCTTACATGGCTCCAAACCTACCGCAGTTTTGGCTTCATCTGCAATTAGAGCTAGAGCCTCTAGGACTCTATTAGTCTTCTATTGCTATGTTACAAATGACAAAAAAAAATACTGTCTTATGACAACACAAATATACTATCTCTCAGTTTCTGTGAGTCAAGAGTACAGACTTGGCTTAGCTAAGTCCTCTGCTCGGGGTCTCACAAGGCTCAATCGCTGTCAGGGCTGAGGTCTCCTCTGAGGTACAGGGTTATCTTTTAAACTGAATGGTTGTTGGCAGAATTCAGTTTTTTGAGGCTATAGGGCTGAGGTTCCTGATTTCCTTTTGTTCCCCCTCTGAGGCAGGGTCTCACTCTCTCACCCAGGCTAGAGTGGAGCAATCATAGCTCACTGCAGCCTCGACCTCATGGGCTCAATCAATCCTCCCACCTCAGCCTTAACTGGGACTACAGGCTTGCACCACCATACCTGGCTACGTTTTGTGTTTTTAGTAGAGACGGGTCTTTCTGTGTTGCCCAGGCTGGTGTCAAACTCCTGAGCTCGAGTGATCCTTCGCCTCGGCCTCCCAAAGTGCTGGGATTATAGGCATGAGCCACTGTGCCCTGCCTGAGGTCCCTGGTTTCTTGATGGCTGTTAGCTAAGGGGTTCTCTCAGCTACTAGAGGCCACATGTCATGTCCCGCCATGCCCTGCCATGTGGCCCTCGACAACATGGCAGTTGGTTACTCCAAGGCCAACAGGACAGCATCTGCTGCAGCTTTGACTCTCTCTGGCTTCTATTATCTGATCTCTAAACCCTCCTTTTATTTACTTATGTTCAAATGTGTGTTTTGTTTATTTTTTCAACTTTTATTTTAGGTTCGGGGGTACATGGGCAGGTTTGTTACATGGGTGAATTGCATGTTACTGAGGTTTTGGGTATGATTGATTCCATCACCCAGGAAGTGAGCATAGTACCCTATAGGTAGTTTTTCAACTCTACTCCCTCCCACCCTCTCCCCTCTAGTAGTCTCTAGTGCCCAGCGTCTGTCGTTCCCATCTTTATGTCCATGCGCACGCAATGTTTAGCTCCCACGTATAAGTGAGAGCATGTGGTGTTTGTAAACCCTCCTTTTTAGAGGCCCACCTGATTAGGTTAGGTCCACCCACACTGAAGGAGAGGGGATTTACAGGACATGCATACCAGGGGGTGGGAATCTTGTGGGTCATCTTAGAATTCTGTTTACCACAGACTCCGTGAAATACATTTCATCCTATTACATTGTTTAAAGAAAACCAACAACATGAGGCCAGCTGCTTTCCATTAGCATTCTCCATTCCGGGAGGGCAACAGAGCTGTCAGGAAAAGTCTTCTGAATCCCTGAAGCCAAATCAGGCTGTGGTTAAAAAAAATTCAACGACCTTGGAAGAACGGCCTTTTCCCCTTTTTTTCCCCTCTTTTTCCCCCAGAGCCCTTGTTCAACCCTCAAATGAGCCAGTTTGAAAAGGAAAAGGCAGCGCTGGGGCCTAAGCATCTGGGGTTGGCCTAGAGAAGCAAACAAAGCACTTTAATAATGACTTGATAACGAGACTCGATACCTCTGCTCTGACAGGTTTCCTGATAACCATTATTACATGACTATGTTTGGTCCTTGGAAGTGGTTCTGAAAGCCTCTCATAATTTACTGGATAAAAACATATAGTTCCTCTTCCCTTATTCAGTTTGCCAGCTTTTTTGTGGGACTTCATGCAGAAGGGTCTGTTACTGAAAGTGTGTCTCAATGTGTCCCCATATGTTTAAAAAAGACCACTTTTCCCACTGACTTCTGTTTGCCACTGCAAGACCGTCTCCACTCCCTGCATTCATGCAACATAAAAATATATAGTGAGCACCTCCTGCGTGCCTGGTATTGCGCTAGGTGCTGGTAATACTCAGATAATCAAAACATGGTCACTGTTCTCAAGGTGATATCAACTATGACAAGAGGTATGCGCAAAGGGCTGAGAGCATGGGGCATGGGTGGCCGATACCTTTGAGCTGGGTCTTGAAGCATATGTGTAATTTCAAGGATGTGGGAATTAGAGGGATGATGTTCCAAGCCAAGTGCACAACCTGTGCAGAACACAGAGAAAACAAAAGAACATGGTGATTCTGGGAGGTCAGAGCATGGGGCTGTGAGTCAGGGGTGGGCTGCTGGGAGACTGGACCTCCTCCAGCGGGCAGAGAACACCAGATTGCAGAGGGCCTTGAGTGTTAAGAACTTGGCTTTTATCTTGCAGGCAGCAGGAAGCTAGTGGACAAGTTTAAGCAGGGGAGGCTCATGGTTATATTTCAGAGAGAACACTGTGCCTTTTTTGAGATCGTGAGGTGACTGTAGCTTTTTCTAAATATCATAAATAAAAGTATAGCTCAGAGGAGGCAGCCCCAAGGTCACTACCAATGAATCGTGGTATGATTAAGGAACAAATTTATTTTAAATTTATATTAGCCATAATGAGGCATGTGAAAGAAATATACAGTGATGCCTCTAAAAGGAGATACTTGGGAAGGAAAGCTTTGTTTAATAAGATCAGCTTGTGGGGGCAAAAGGACAGAAAAGGTGGTGGCTGGAAAGCAGGAAGAGGCTGCGTTTCTTTTACTGAAACCTCTTTCTCCATGAGGGTCCAGACCTAGCCCAGCTGAATGGGGCGCTGAATGGGGCTCCACACTCACGGTTCACGTGGCTAGGATATCTAGGAATGGGCTCTGTGTATCAAGGGAAAGAGGGGTCCAAGAGTGCTTGATTCTGTACAGGTGAATAACCCAGGGCTAGGAGGGAAGACAGGTCTTGCTAAACTGGAAAACAAGGGGGTTCTTCTGCTAGGACAAGTCTTCCTCTGCCCCCTAGAGCATGCCTCTGTGTCTGAAGAAATTTCTGACCACAAAGGTGGTTCTTTGATAGGAACCACTTTTTATTTTAATAATATATTTTACTTAACCCAATGTAACCACCATATTATGATTATTTCAACATATAATCACTATAAAAATAATA
>NW_026652282.1:100383713-100448743 GCF_009828535.3 Hylobates moloch | reverse complement strand
AAAAAAAAAAAAAAAAATGCCGGGCGCGGCGGCTCACGCCTGTAATCCCAGCACGTTGGGAGGCCGAGGCAGGCAGATCACGAGGTCAGGAGATTGAGAACATCCTGTCTAACACGGTGAAACCCCGTCTCTACTAAAAATAAAAATTAGCTGGGCGTGGTGGTGGGCGCCTGTAGTCCTAGCTTCTTGGGATGCTGAGGCAGGAGAATGGTGTGAACCCGGGAGGTGGAAGTTGCAGTGAGCCGAGATTGCGCCACTGCACTCCAGCCTGGGTGACAGTGCGAGACTCCGTCTCAAAAAAATAAATAAATAAATACATAAAAATAAAAAAAATAAATTTCTTTCCAAGCAGCAATGCAAGAGAACAAAGTCATCATTATGTGATGTATTTTAAAAGCTCATTCAGTTCAATTCAGATGGGCTGCCTGTATGCATGGTGGATAAGCAAATATACAACTTAGAGGCAACCATTTCTCATTAGATTTAGCTGTGTTTTCTTCTCTGGAGAAAAAACAGCCTTCAATGAGCTGTTTTCTGGCATGTGACACACTGCGGACTCTGACTGGATGAGTATGTTGAAAGCTACTTGCTGTTTGGGAATGCATAGTCTTTGGGCTTAGACAGGGAAATCAGTGGCTTTGTTATAGAAGTCCAGACAGCTGTCAGTTCTCAGCTGTCAGCTCACTGACTGCAACTGCTGTACCCTGTGATGGCCTGTTACCCAGTGTATAGGTGACCTATATAAACATTGCTGGGTACAAATGTGAGTTTTTACCCATACCCGCTGTCTAGATCTCTCTACCCTTTGTGCTTTTCATAGGTTTTGAAAAACAGCCTGTGGAGGACTCAGCTGCTGGTGATTTAAAGGTGCCCCCATCACACTTTAAAAAAGAAAGCTTCAAAGGCCAAATTTATAGACTTGAATATATGGTAACCATCTCAGATTCCATTAGGGTTTCAAAAGCAACATAGCACATGGACAGTACCCAGCTTTGTATCTCACTCCCAGGGCTGAGACCAGGGCTTGTCTCCATTCATGGGATAGCAGGGGTGGGGAGTGTTGGGTGCAGTTAGGGGTAGGGTGGTCTCCTAATAGAAAGCAGGCTGAAGACATAGACCCTTGCTACTGACATTGTATGTCTGGCAGTGGGTTGTCACAAAGGCCGTATCCAGCTTTCAAGCCACTGACCTAGAGCAACAGCAGCCAACCTACCATGTTTGGCAGTTACCATCTCTCCGTGTCTCCCCAGCTCCCCGCTAACAAAGCTATACCACCACCACACTCAGAGCCACACTACAGGATGGAATGGAAACATTCTTTTCCTTCTAGGGTCCATGGTTAAAAGAGACACCCATTGCTTTAGCTATTTTTGAATCTTTGCGGGAAAATAAGTTGTTTCTGCCCAGAAAAGAATGGAAAATTGGGGGGAAATTGGACTATATGCATACTTAACTTTCAGCACCTGTTACAGTTCCAAAGTCACTAGTCATTTTGTTAATTTAGGAACATAAAAATGTGTTAATGTACAATTTTGCTGCTCATACAATGATTATGTTTGTTGAATTCATTATTATGGCCTAAATAGTTTATTAGACATGTTTTTATCCGGTTATTCAGTGTTTATAGACTGTGTCACAAATGGAGCTATTAGCTGCTGACTCTCTTCTCCCTGTCTTTGCTGGATTATTAGAAGCAGGTTTGCAACTCAGATTCCCTAGCTTTGCTTTCCTCCCTTCCACTATGGGATTTTGAAGCAAGAGGGGCAACAATTGCTGTGTTTCTAAATCTTCTGAGCATAAAGTTGTTCCCCTTTCAGAAGGCCAGAATGAGATACACCTGTCAAGAATCAATAAATTGTCTGGGCACAGTAGCTCATATCTGTAATCCCGGCATCTTGGGAGGCAGAGGTAGAAGGATCTCACTTTCTTGCCCAGGTGAGAGTACAGTGGCATTGTCATAGCTCACTGCAGCTTCAACCTCCTGGGCTCAATCAAGCCCCCTGTTTCAGCCTCCTGAGTAGCTGGGAGTACAGGCACTAACCACTACCCCCAGCTAATTTTCTTTTTCTTTTCTTTTTTTTTTGAGATGGAGTCTTGCTCTGTCACCTAGGCTGGAGTGTAATGGCTCGATCTGGGCTCACTGCAAGCTCCGCCTCCTGGGTTTGCGCCATTCTCCTGCCTCAGCCTCCTGAGTAGCTAGGACTACAGGCACCTGCCACTGCGCCCGGCTAATTTTTTGTATTTTTAGTAGAGACAGGGTTTCACCGTGTTAGCCAGGATGGTCTCTACCTCCTGACCTTGTGATCCGCCCACCTCAGCCTCCCAAAGTGCTAGGATTACAGGCATGAGCCACCACGCCCAGCCTCTTTTATTTTCAATACAGAGGAGGTCTGGCTATGTTGATCAGGCTGGTCTCGAACTCCTGAGCTCAAGCAATCCTCCTGCCTTGGCTTCCCAAAGTGCTGGGATTACAGATGTGAGCCACCATGCCCAGCCTTAAATATTTTCTTATTGTAGAAATTATTTTTTTCTGAAAACATTTTTAAAAGGGATCTTGGAGAAAATATACGTTTCCTATTTCATTTTCATTTTTTATTCTTTCTCTCTTTAGGTAGAATTGCCAAGTTTTCCCAACCATGCCCCTATATAGGCAAATTCTAGTAGATAAGAAATTGCCCAAGTCATCCAAAACAGAAATTACTTAAGCAGCAATTATCAAGCAAACAGTTCTATAATCTTTCGTTGCTCTACTCCATGCTGGCTTCTGCCTCCAATTATGCATATTGTACAGTTCACTATTCAGTTATAGATATGGGGCTGCTTCTAATGAGATAGAATTGAATCCAGCCCTGATGAACAAGTAATTACTGAGTCCCTAACACTAGCTCACATTTATTGAGCACTTACTACATGCCAGATCATATGCTAAGCTCTTTACCTATGTCATCTATAATTTGCATCAACTCCTTATAAGGGCCAGTGTTTTTTTATTATTATAATTTAAGTTTTAGGGTACATGTGCACAATGTGCAGGTTTGTTACATATGTATACATGTGCCATGTTGCTGTGCTGCACCCATTAACTCGTCATTTAGCATTAGGTTTTTCTCCTAATGCTATCCCTCCCCCCTCCCCCACCCCACAACAGTCCCCAGAGTGTGATGTTCCCCTTCCTGTGTCCACGTGTTCTCATTGTTCAATTCCCACCTATGAGTGAGAACATGCAGTGTTTGGTTTTTTGTCCTTGCGATAGTTTGCTGAGAATGATGGTTTCCAGTTTCATCCATGTCTCTACAAAGGACATGAACTCATCACTTTTTATGGCTGCATAGTATTCCATGGTGTATATGTGCCACAATTTCTTAATCCAGTCTATCGTTGATGGACATTTGGGTTGGTTCCAACTCTTTGCTATTGTGAATAGTGCTGCAATAAACATACGTGTGCATGTGTCTTTATAGCAGCATGATTTATAATCCTTTGGGTATATACCCAGTAATGGGATGGCTGGGTCAATTGGTATTTCTAGTTCTAGATCCCTGAGGAATCGCCACACTGACTTCCACAATGGTTGAACTAGTTTACAGTCCCACCAACAGTGTAAAAGTGTTCCTGTTTCTCCACATCCTCTCCAGCACCTGTTGTTTCCTGACTTTTTAATGATGGCCATTCTAACTGGTGTGAGATGGTATCTCATTGTGGTTTTGATTTGCATTTCTCTGATGGCCAGTGATGATGAGCATTTTTTCATGCTTTTTGGCTGCATAAATGTCTTCTTTTGAGAAGTGTCTGTTCATGTCCTTTGCCCACTTTTTGATTGGGTTGTTTGTTTTTTTCTTGTAAATTTGTTTGAGTTCATTGTAGATTCTGGATATTAGCCCTTTGTCTGATGAGTAGGTTGCGAAAATTTTCTCCCATTCTGTAGGTTGCCTGTTCACTCTGATGGTAGTTTCTTTTGCTGTGCAGAAGCTCTTTAGTTTAATTAGATCCCATTTGTCAATTTTGGCTTTTGTTGCCATTGCTTTTGGTGTTTTAGACATGAAGTCTATAAGGGCCAGTGTTTAAATTATAGCGTGCTGAAGGATGACTCTGTTCAGTGGTCTCAAGTCAAAGAAGTGACAAGCTGTGTTGGTATTCTGCGCCCCCCAGTGGACATAGCTGTCACTGCATTCCTTTCACTGTGCTAGTTGCTAAGGGGGATGCTGAGGAGGGCTTGCCTACAGCCTTGATGCAGGGGCAGTAGCTAAGACATAGGGAGCTATAACTTTTTTCTTTCTTGCGGATACCCAGAACATGGTAAGTACTTGACCTTAATAAATATTTGTTGAATAGATGAATGAACGAATGAATGAGTGAGCAGGCTAAGAACATTCAGATGCAAAACTTTTGATGCTAACAGCCAAGTTTTAGGTGTTCAGAAGATAGAGAGAAGCATGAGTTTCACTGATTGGTGGGAAACTGGACTTAAGGCACGCCTTGAAGTTTAGGAACCTTTACCCTGACAGGCTCAGGAGTAATCGGTGCACAAATAGGTCATAGCATTTCAGAGCTAAAGGTACTCTAGTTCAGCATTTCTCAAAGTGTTTTTTGCCAGACATTCTACTTACACACATTGGGAGATAATATTGTTGCCTGGTTTCTTGGAACTTCACCATATACATAACCATTTTGAAGTTTCAGAAAAGTTTTGTTGAAAAGCAGGGTACTGAACTTTGTCTAATCCAGAATTTTCCAGATTGACTGGACTATGGATCCCTTTCTCATACAACAAACCTTATGAGCATCCCTCTGAACACACTTTGGAAGATGCTGATCAGGTGCAATCCTTTAATTTTCCTGCTGAGTCCCAGAGAGGTTGAGTGACCTACTCCAGGTCACAGAGCTAATTGATAGTGAATTCAAGCCTGGGATTCCAGAATTTTCTGACTCTTGGATGGTGCTTTCCATTACACCATTAAGCCTTTCATGATGGCTGCTGCATTGGCAACTTCCTTGTCTAGACCCTTCATTGCCAGCACAGAATTGCTGTGCTGATGAGACCTTCTGGAAACCAGACAGTTGAGACTTGGAATGAGACAACTTAGTTGGCACTTGTTGCATGTGAAATCAATAAGAGCTAATTCCTTGCCTCTGAAGAATGCAGCACGAGCCCTCTCCCCCTTCTTCCCTTTAGTTTCTTAATAAGCACAATAAAGACATATGTGCTTATTAAGAAACTAAAGAGGCCCAGCGTGGTGGCTCATGCCTGTAATTGTAGCACTTTGGGAGGCCGAGGAGGGTGGATCACTTGAGCCCAAGAGTTCACGTTTGAGACTAGAACTCAACTCTAGTTCTAGAACTCAACTCTAGTTTCTAGAGCGTCGTCTCTACAAAAAATCCAAAAATTAGCCAGGTGTGGTGGTGTGTTCCTATAGTCCCAGCTACTGGGGACGCTGAGGTGCGAGGATCGCTTGAGCCCAGGAGGTGGAAGTTGCAGTGGGCCGTGATCACGCCATCGCACTCCAGCCTGGGTGATAGAGTGAGGCTCTGTCTCAAAAAAAAAAAAAAAAAAAAAAAAGTAAAGCCCAAACAGACAGCACCTTAAGGGCATTTAAACCTCACACTCCTCACTGCTGCCCTGGTAATTATTATAGATAGAGCAAACTCTCATTTATCTGCATGTGCAAAGGGCAGCAGCCCTGTAGATAATCCAAACCAATTGGCAAGAATTGAAGAACACACACAATGATCATCATACACACACACACACACACACACACAACTCCTTGAAAAACTCTTTGGTATCTGATTTTGACATGCCTTTTACACAGGCAGCTTCTTCGCCTGGGCAGCCCTTTCTTGTTTCTGATTCCTGGCCATCTACCTTGCTCATAAATTCCTTCCTCAAGGAAGTGTTCCTGGACTGCACTAACCAACCGCACTCACTCTTTGGGTCTGCATCCTTTGAGCACGCAGGCTGGGAAGTATCAATTGCCACTTAGACTTGGATTTCTAAGGGTTCTGAAGTGTTTTTCACATGTGGGAGCTTGGCTCTCCTATTGGATTGCAATGACTCCAGCCACTGGGGTAGAGTCAGGGGAGTACTAAGTGCTTTCATTGGCTCAATCATTGCTTCACATGAATGAACTTCTTAGGACAAAGAAAGAGGTATATATGTTAATAGCTGAAATTGAGAGGCAAGTGAATTCCTAGTGAGTTTGGTCTGAATAGCGGCTGCCCAGAGATCACAAGCTGTGGCCTGGGCTTCTGCTTTTACCAGTAACTCAGATACTTTGTTACTGAGTTATTAAGGGGACGACTAATCAAATGAATGTTGAAGGGTGCTGTCAGCATTGGGGTTGAGTCCAAGCTCTGCAGGCCACCTGAGTGGGATCATGGTCCTCATTCCTCTCATGAAGGCCCTATTTCCTCTCCTGTCTTCCCTTCTACCATCACACTCTGCCTCATTTTCATTTTTCACTTCCAGGAAAGAAGAAATTCAAATTTAAAGCCCTTAAGAGCTTTTTTGGTAAGAAGAAGAAAACAGAAGCCGAAGATACCCAGGAAGAAGAAATGCTAGAACTGAGCTTGTCCAGCAGCAACATTAACATCTCTTCTCGGGAGCCTGTTCGGGAAAATCAACCAACTAAGGCCAGGTCAGCTCAGATGCGGTGGAGAGTGATGGGGACACGGGAAGAGGCAGGCAGTTGGATCTAGGTCACCTTTCAGCAGCCAAATCACCAGGGACACCAAGAGTCCCCACCTGTGGGGCCAGGCTTGCAGCCATTGCCAATGCAGTCATGTCCGGGGGAGGGGGGTGGTGCTTTTCTCTGTGTGCATATGCATGTTTGTTGTCTGAGCTGCACAGCTCAGTGGCTTGGAGCATGGCAAATGCATACCCCACTTGCCAAGAACACTGAATAAGAGGGTGCAGATATTCAGGGAAGCCCTGCCTGTCGCAACTAAAATAACTTGAGATGTGGGGCCTGCAGCCAATGAGGAGCTGAAGGCCTGTTTGATCTGGTAAGAAGGGCCTACGTCATTCAGGAGGCTTGGTCTGGTTTGCTTGCCTGGCTCTCAGACTACAGATCTAGCCAAGATCTCATGACAAATGATGAAAGCCTCATATAGTAAAGCTATCTAGATGGGAGTGGGGTGGGTCATGAGCATGAAATCACTGTGTTGCTGTAAAAACACACATGCAAGCAAACAACCCAGATCCCTTTCTCCCTCCATCTCAGGAGACTAGGGGAAATGCTATAGTCACAGGGGGCATAGGGAAGAGTGTTTCCAGCTACCACTGCCACCGCTATTCAGATATTCATCTGCAGTGCCCAAATTTCCACATCCTATTGTGCTATCTGGACACCTAGGATCCCCAGCTGTCTCTGGATCAATCAGATCCCCCTCTATGAAGTTCTACTTAGGCCTGTTCTCCTGGCCTTAAATGCCAGACTTATCTGGACTCCCCACAGAGCTCACCGGTCCTGCTGCCCATTCCAACCAGGCAAAGCCTTGAGGGAATGAGGCAGTTAGCTGACATGTTATACTGTCCCCAGTACCTCCCCCAATACATTCTATAACATAATGGCCTGATAGTTATCATATATGGCTCCTTAAGAACAACCGTCATGAGTGCATCCAGTGTGAGGAATTTCAGGTAGTCTTACTGGGAGTAGGGGAGACGGTTTTGAAAGAGGGGTTCATGTAGTACCTCACAAGTAATACTATTATAGCCCATTGCCTTGCAGTGTTCAGTAAGACTAAGACTAGCCCTGCTAAAACCCAGGGGGAGGTCGAGGAGGGGCATTCGGGTTTATTATCTCTGCTAAAGTTCTACATTTCTCCCTCTTACTTGTTCCTTCCTTTCCAGAAGTGTATGCGCACGTGAACTTGAGAGAGAGAGAGAGAGAAGGGGGGATTTTTTTGTGTGCAAGGAAATTCAAAGAATTTAACTTAGGGGGCCTGAAGTTCACCCCTGATCTCAGTCTTTTGCTTAATGTGCTAGGGGAAGACACCCTGGAAAATGTCACTCCGAAGAAGGGAGATCAGCTTTTTTCATTCACTGAAGCAATCAATCATAACGAAACTTATGACCAGCCTTCCCCTGGCCTGTACCATAGGACCAGCATCTATTTCCAAGACTGTATTAAGCCGTATCTGATGGAATGGACAAATCCCGTTCCTTCATTTGATTTCTTAATCAGTGCTGTTGTAATAATATACTTCACTGCCCTTAATTAAGGCTGAGATTTTGTTTGGGAGTTTTTATTTTTATTTTTATTTTTGCCTCTAGGGAACAGATCAATGAGCACTAGATATGTTAAGTGGACAAGAGTTTTCATTTCTGACAAACTTGGCCACAACTGGTGCTAATTTAATCTTTTGATCAGGGAGGGCTTGGCACTATAGAGCCAATTCAACAGTTTCACTCTGGTTAATGCACAGCATGGAAATGAGAGACATTTCTAAGCCCACTCATAGCCCAAGATTTCCTCTCAGTTTTTCTGTAAAAAGCAGAGGAGGCAAGGTAGTCACAGATGCTACACTGGTTCTGAACCTGATTTGAGCCAGTAGATCATAGAGCAGCAGTGAATGAAAGCGTGTTATGTGTGCATACTGAGCATATGCATGTATATAGCGATGTCTGGAAACATTACTCTCTCAATGCTGGGTCAATCATATATATGCCCATTAAGTGTTTATCTAGAGAGTCACAGTAATTTTCTGCTATACTGCTGTTTTATAAAGCAGACTACGTTGCTTCCAACACCAGGGCCACCTGGATAGCAGAGTTTTATAGGGAAAAGGTAAGTTGGAGTTTAGTAAAAAGTAGCAGACATCTCTCTCCTCTCCTCTCTTGTTGGCTCACAAGCCATCTTAGAGCGGGTTCTGTTTTAATCCCCATAACATGAGATTGTCCTTATAGTGTGTCATTATCAAATATACCCATACGAAGGCCCCACAGGCTCATAATGACAGGGCGGGTGCTAGCCCCACAATGCCCAAGCTGCTACTCTAGTTACCATTTGAAGATTTTTTTTTAAGTGCCAACATATATGTATTGTTTCGTAATGAAGATAATAAGTACAAAAAAGGGCATTTAAACATTTTAAAGTTTATTTTATCTGTTTTTAAACATTGCTATCCCTCCCTAAAAGAAACCCTGTACCAATTAACAGTTTCCCCCCTAAATAACCACTAATCTACTTTCTGCCTCTATAAATTTGCTTATTCTGGATATTTCACGTAAGTAGAATCATACAAAGGTTGTTTCACTTAGCATGTTTTCACTTAGCATGTTTTCAAGAGTCAGTCATGTTGTAGCATGTATCAGCTTACTTGCTTATTTTCTTCTGTTCTTCCTTTATTTTTTCGTGTCTAGTCTCATCTTTTATATAAACATACACATTTTCTCTTACCTAACAGGAATAACTTTATCATTTAAAATTTTTATGTTTCTATATAACAGCTTTCTTGAAATATAATTCACATACTACAAAGTTCTACCTTTTAGCGTGTGCAGCTTCACTATTACCCAATTTTAGGACATTTCATCACCCTAAAAAGAAACCCTGCACCCAGTAGCAGTCATTCTCTATTCCCCTCTCCTCTTTCAAACCACTGATCTGCTTTCTGCCTCTATGGATTTGCCTATTGTGAACATTTCACATGAATGGAATTATACAATATGTATGTGGCTATTTTTGACTGGCTTCCTTTCACTTAGTATGTTTTCAAGGGTCATTTATTTAAAATCATGCATCAAGAACTTGATTTCTTTTTTGATAGCAGTTTTATTGAGATATAATTAATATATTATACAATAAACCACTCAAATGGTAAAATTCAACATTTTTTGTAAATCCACAGAGTTGTGCAATCATCATCATAATAAATTTTAGAACTTTTTCATCACCTCAAAAATAAACTCCTGTACCCATTGACCGGTCCTCCCTATTCAACCTTCCCCCAACGCCTGCCAGGCCCTAGAAATCATTAATCTCCTTTCTGTCTCTGTGGATTTACTTATTCTGGACATTTCACATGAGTGGAATGTGGTCTTTTCTTACTGACTTCTTTTACTTATTATAATGTTTTCAAGATTCATTCATGTTGTAGCATGTATCAGAATTTCATCCTTTTTGCCACTGACTGTCCATTGCATGACTATACCACATGACTGTCCATTGCATGACTATACCACATTTTATCCATTCATCAGTTAATGGATATTTGGGTTGTTTCCACCTTTTGGCTATTGTGAATAACACTGCTATGAACATTTGTGTATAAGTTTTGGGGCAGATATATGTTTTTATTTCTCTGGGTATATACCTAGGAGTGGAATTGTTGGGTCAAATGGCCGTTATATATTTAACCTTTTGAGGCACTGATAGACTGTTTTCCAAAGTGGCTGGACCATTTTAACACCAGCAATGTATGGGGGCACCACCAGCAGTGTATGGGTGTTCCAATTTCTCCACAACTTTGCCAATGCTTGTTATTATCTGAATTGAATTTTTGATTCTAGCCATTCTAGTGGGTGTGAAATGGCATGTCATTATGGTTTTGATTTGTATTTCCGTGCCAACTGGTGATGTTGAGCATCTTTTCATGTACTTGTCGGCCATTTGTATATCTTTGGAAAATATATTTGTATATCTTTCTTGTTTGGAGAAATGTCTATTCACATCATTTTTTTATTTTCTAATTGGGTTATTTAAATTTTTATTATTGAATTCCTTAAGAATTCAATAAAAAGAATTCCTATTAGTAAGAAAGAGTTCTTTATATGTTTCAGATCCAAGACTTATCAGATATATAATTTGCAAATATATTCTTCCATTATGTAGATCATCTTTTCATTTTCTTGCTAGTAACCTTTGATGCAGGAACATTTTTAATTTTGATGAAATCCGTTTGTCTTAGTCCGTTCTCACTGCTATAAAGAACTACCTGAGACTGGGTAATTTATAAAGAAAAGAGGTTTAATTGACTCACAGTTCAATCATGGCAGAGGATAAAGGGGAAGCAAGGCACGTCTTACACGGTGGCAGTAGAGACAGAGTGCAAGCAGGGAACTGCCACACACTTTTCAGCCATCAGCTCTCATGAGAACTCACTCACTATCACGAGAACAGCATGGGGGAAACTGCCCCCATGATCCAATCACCTTCCACCAAGTCCCTCCCTCGACATGTGGGGATTACAATTTGACATGAAATTTGGGTGGGGACACAGAGCGAAACCATATCACTATTTTTTTTTTTTTTTTTTTTTTGAGACGGAGTCTTGCTCTGTCGCCCAGGCTGGAGTGCAGTGGCGCGATCTCGGCTCACTGCAACCTCCGCCTCCCGGGTTCACGCCATTCTCCTGCCTCAGCCTCTCCGAGTAGCTGGGACTACAGGCGCCCGCCACCACGCCCGGCTAATTTTTTGTATTTTTGGTAGAGACGGGGTTTCACCGTGGTCTCGATCTCCTGACCTCGTGATCCGCCCGCCTCGGCCTCCCAAAGTGCTGGGATTACAAGCGTGAGCCACCGCGCCTGGCCCACCATATCACTATTTATCTATTTATTTTTTCTTTTGTTACTTGAGCTTTTGGTGTCATATCTAAAAATCCATTGCCAAATCCAAGATCACAATGATTTACTCCTATGTTTTTTCTAAGAATTTTATAGTTTCAGCTCTCATATTTAGGCCTTTAATCCATTTTGAGTTAATTTTTAAAATTACACTTTAAGTTCTGGGATACATGTGCACAACGTGCAGGTTTGTTACATAGGTACACATGTGCCATGGTGGTTTGCTGGGCACATCAACCCATCATCTACATTAAGTATTTCTCCTAATGCTATCCCTCCCCTAGCCCCCCACCCCCCAACAGGCCCCAGTGTGTGATATACCCCTCCCTGTGTCCCTGTGTTCTCATTGTTCAGCTCCCACTTACGAGTGATAACATGCAGTGTTTGGTTTTCTATTCCTGTGTTAGTTTGCTTAGAATGATGGTTTCCAGCTTCATCCATGTCCCTGCAAAGGACATGAGCTCATCCTTTTTTATGGCTGCATAGTATTCCATGGTGTATATGTGCCACATTTCTTTATCCAGTCTATCACTGATAGGCACTTGGGTTGGTTCCAAGTCTTTGCTATTGTGAATGGTGCTGCAATAAACATACATGTGCATGTGTCTTTATAGTATTTTTATATACGGTGTGAGATAAAGGTCCAACTTAATTCTTTTGCATGTGGATACCCAGTTGCTCCAGCATCATATGTTGAAGAGACTATTCTTTTTTCATTGAATAGTCTTGGCACCCTTGCTGAAAATCAACCATAGATGTATAGGTTCATTTCTGAACTCTCAACTCTATTTCATTGATCTATATGTCTATCTTTATGCTAGTGCTACACTGTCTTGATTACTGTAGTTTTATAGTAAGCTTTGAAATTGAAGTATAAGTTATCCAACTTTGTTCTTCTTGTTCAAGATTATTTTGGTTATTTGTGGTCCCTTGCATTTCACTATGAATTTTAAGATCAATTTTCTGGAAAAAAAAAAGCCAGCATGAAATTCAATAGGGATTGCATTGAATCTGTAGATCGTTTTGTGAAGTACTGCCGTCTTAACAAGTTTAAGTCTTCCAATGAATGAACATGGGATTTCCTTTCATTTATTCAGGACTTTGGCATTTTTCTCATCAGTGTCTTATAGTTTTCAGATTATGAGTTTTGCACATCTTTTGTTAAATTTACTTTTAAGTTTTTATTCTTTTGTTGCTATTGTAAATAGAAGTGTTTTCTTAATTTCATTTTCAGATTGTTCATTGCAAGTGTATAGAAATACACTTGCATCCTTCAACTTTGATGAATTCATATATTAGTTCTAGTCATTTTTAGTGTATTTATTAAGAGTTTTATATACAAAATTATGTCATCTATGTATAGAGATAATTTCACTTCTTCCTTTCCATTCTGGATGGCATTAATTTCATTTTCTTACCTAACTTCCCTGTCTATAATCTCCCATACACTGTCTTGAATAGAAATGATAAAAGCAGTCATCCTTGTTTTGTTCCTGATCTTAGGGGGAATACATCCAGCCTTCACCATGATATTAGCCGTGGTTTGTCACAGATATCTTCTATCAAGATTGAGTGCATTTATCATGGAAGGGTGTTGAATTTTACAAATGTTTTTTCTGCATCTATTGAAATGGTCATATAGTTTTTGTTTATATTCTATTGATACAGTGTTTGGCATTCACTGATTTTCATACATTAAGCCAATCATTCTTTGTAAATCCTACTTTGCCATGGTATATAATTCTTTTTATAAGCTGTTGGATTCAGTTCGTGAGTGTTTTATTGAGGATTTTTGCATCTATATTCATAAGAGATATTGGTCTGTAGTTTGCTCTTCCTGTGATGTCTTTGGTTGAAATTTTTTAAAGGTAAAATATATTACCACACTCCAAAAAGGAGTCTTTCATGTCTTTAGCCTTTCATTTGTTTTTATCTTTCTTCTGATTTTTCTTAACACGTAATTGTCATCAACTTGGCACCATTCCCAATCAGAAGGTATTTTCATCTGGATTTAGCAAGCTTGGGGAAGGGAGGGGCAGGTGGTACATAGGATGACTTTGAAAATAGGATAGATATATTATAGAGCTCTTGTGTGAAAGAGGAAAGGATCTGATGAATTAAAGCCTCCTGTATCTGTGAAGATCTTTGATATTTTTTTAAATCAAAACAAAAACACGAGAGAAATTTGGATGTGAAAGATCTTTTATAATTCTCCCTGCAATAATAGCAAAACTCATGGCCTTTCCTCCCATTCCCCGGAATTGCCACTATTGAATTATATACTTTAAATGGGCAAAATGTATGGCATGTAAACCATATCTCAGTAAGACTGTTATGTAAAAAGGATATATGCTCATAATGTAAAAATTAAAATTATACAGAAGGACATGAAGTAGAAAATGAAAATTTCATTCCTGTCCCTAGTGTGCCATTCCTCAGAGGGAACCACCTCTAACAATTTGTGGATATCCTTCTAGACTTTTTTCTTTGAATATGAACTATATATGTGTGTATATATTAAATGGGACCATACTATTATCTTTTTCATTTACTATCTCATGAGCCACTTTCTATGTCAGCACATATGCATCCCTGTTCTCCTTCTGAGGTATCTATGGTAGGCCATATTATGAATATACATTTGTCTTCAGTTCCCATGGCCCTTGGGTTGCTTTTACAAGACCTTTCCTTTCTGTCCAGGGCCAAGAGCAGCATGAGGAGCAAAGCCCTATCCCATGATAGCATCTTCATGTTGGGTCCTGAGCCTGAAAGATCAGCAAGTAAAATGTTTCCTTCTATGGATCCCCAGAGAGGCAGACCTCAGCAGGTAATAGTGGACTCGAGCATCAGTGTCTAATTGGACTACTTCTCTTCTGTTCCCTACTCTAACCCTGCCAAAATTAAAAGGAGTGGGAACTTGGTTCTGCTTCTCAGCTGATCCTACCCCCACAGGGCTGTTGTAAGCCTTGAGCGACAGAATCTATAAATATATAATGTGCCTATTACCTGGCACACAGTGTTGATTAGTATTGCCATATTCACTTCTTTTTTTTTTTTTTTTGAGACAGGTCTCACTCTGTCACCTAGGCTGGAGTGCAGTGGCATGATCATGGCTCACTACAGCCTCAACTTCCCAGGCTCAGGTGATCCTCGCACCTCAGCTTCCCGAGTAGCTGGGACTACAGGCCTGTAATGCTTGGATGATTTTTTGGTACTTTTTGTGGAGACAGGGTTTCACCATGTTGCCCAGGCTGGTCTCAAACTCCTGGGCCCAAGCAACCCTCCCGCCTTGGCCTCTCAAAGTGCTGGGATTACATGCGTGAGCCACCGTGCCTGGCCTATATTCACTTCTCTTAACTTACCATAAGAATAATTATTTTGGCAGCGACATTCCACTGTTTATGTGCTGGCATACCAATCCTCAAGTTTTTTTCTCTCTCTCTTACACAGAGATCCTATATTTCCAGAACTCTGCCTAAACCTAGGAGTAATGTGCCTGGAGTTGTGTCTGGAGCCATGTCAGGAGCTGTGCTTCAAAATGTGCCTACAAGTGCAGTCTGGGTTGCTGGCCCCAAGATCACTGAGGTAACAAAGTGGAATTGTTCAGAGCATGGGCAGCTGAGTCAGAAAGACAGATCTATGCTTGAATTCCTACTCTGCTACTTACTGGCTGTGTGACCCCTGGGCTAGTTGATTAAATTCTCTGAGCCTTCTTTTCCTCATCTACAGTGGGTATAATATTAACATCTACCTCAAAGGGTTGCTTGTGAGGATTGAATGAAGACTCAGAGAAGTTAAAGATATTGCTCAAGCCCACCCTGGTAGTAAATTGTAGACTTGGAAATCTGACCCAGATGTATTAAACTCAAACCCCATGATCTTTCCATTACCCCAAGATGCTCAACTTCTTTATACCTGCCTGGACAGAAAGAAGGGTACACCTTAGCGCCTACGTAATGTAGCATGTATGTAGCATCTTGCCTCCAGCTAATCCTAAACTTATGGTAGGGATCCATTGCTCAGTCAGACTATAGCTCTGATCCAGAAATTCTTCAGGGGGAGCTGAAGATATTGTAAAGGAGACAACCCTTAACAGCTGCCTTCCCCATCTCAGCCTGTGGGTGGAATTATGCCCAAAGGTCCCTGTGTAAGTGGGAAGAGAACAAGGAGGAGACCCTTCTCCACTGGGGAGATGATTATTTTCCATTTGGCAAAAGGTAAGTGGGGCTTATTTCTGACATGTCTGCTAAGACCCCACATCTCTCACTCTGGTTTCCTTTCCTCTGGATCCATTAGCTATAGAGGAGAAAACACTGAGATAGACACTGATGGTGTTGACCCTAAAGTTGTTAAGCAGCCCCTAGGGTCAGAAGACTATTTCCCTCTTGTACTATAGCAGAAAAAGTCACTTCCATGAACTATTCAATCATCAGTTTTAAACATCAACACTAGCTTTCACTCACCTCCATAGTTACACTCCCTGCAGCCTCATGACCATGACCAAGTGGCACAGGGTTCTCACATTCAGAAAGAGGAAACTGGTTTCTTGGACTCCTCCTTCTTTCCCCTCCTCTCTTAGTCCCAGCAACAGAGAGACTCATATAGCAGAGATACTCCATTTTTTTAAAAAATTATTTTTTGTGAAAATTAAAGGAAAATATTCTAGGGGCATTACTTCTCATGAGGAAGTGGTTGGGGAAGGCCACAATAGCCTAAAGACAAGCTTTCTTAAATGTTTGGCTTGGGCCTACACCTCACACTTTTGGCCTGATCCCTTAGTTGATACCCTGGGAAACAAGGCTGAAGACAGCATAGGGTATTAATAGGACCTAAGTCATCAACAACCAACCTGACCTTTGAATGGGAAATTTCCCTTAAGTACCAAAATGACAACCCCAACGGAAGGATGGTTGATAGCATTAAGTCAAGGGTCCTGACACCCAGTGCTACATAAAAGCTGGGGCAAGCATGGAATTGGCCAGTGGGGTCAATTCTCTTGAAGGGGCAGGATTCTAATGGATTAAGTGACATTCAGAACAACGAGGAGATTGTGAAAGAACAAATCCAGGTATACGGTTATGTCAGAAATACTGACACTGAGCCAATTTTATTTCCTGCCAGATTTTCACCTGATGTCCTATCTGAAGTGTTAGGAATGTAGATGCCTACATTACTCTCCGAGACATTTTCTGTTCCCTTTATTTGAGCACAAATCGTTAAAAAGATACAACGGCAGATTATCAGTATCTTGCTGTCGTTGAATCAAATTGAATTTAGTCATTTAAGAAACTGAGACTTCAAAACAGTTTTTCTTACTGCTCAGGGCTTGACTGTCCCTCAGCCCTTCTTAAGGAAGCAGGCACACCATCTGTTCTGGTTGTTGCCTTTAAACGTCTTGAACTTGGGCTTCAGTATGGGCTCTCCCTTTCTGGCCCTTATAATTAGGAGACATGAGTTCACAGTGATCAAGAACAAGGGCTATCAAGCTGGACAGACCTTTCAAATGCTTGCTCTGCCACTGGGAGAATTAGGGCAGGTTACACCATCTCTCAAACTTTGTTTTCCCCATCCATAAAATGGAGCCCACAATAGCAAATGCTTCAAAGAATTGTTGTGAGGCTTCAGTGAGATGTATCTATGGAGAGCACTCCCTGCTTAGCACATTGTAAGCCCTTAGTAAAAGTTAGTTGTCATTATTGTAATTATTATTATTAAAGCTGGGCTTGGAGTTGGTTGGTATGGCCTCTCCCCAAGAGCTTCCAATGGGGCCTGGTAGTAATAAGGAAGCACTGGAGTACCTGGCCAGGAGCACCCCAGGAGCATAACCTTGGTAAGCTTCACTGTGGTTCCTTCTTTGGCTACAGTGTCTGAAGGCTATCTGCCCCAAGCTGAGCAGAGTCTACAACAGAAGCAAGTATGTCAGCTTCATGACAGCAAGAATTTGTTTTGTTTATTGTTGTAGGCCCATTTCCTGGAATGGGGTGTAATGCACTGTAGATGCTTAGCCAGTATTTGTTAAAGACAAAAAGCAGGGATTCTGACCCACATCAAGAGGACCATGGCAGGGACCAGTGCCTCAAAGTCAAGTGTGCCATTTTCTTCAAAATGGAATCAACTACATTGTCTGCTGAATCCCAAGGAAAGCCCAAATGATCAATTTTTGTCCCTTTAGGAAACCATTCCGTAGATCTTCTTTAAAATCTATAGATTATAAAATTCTGTAGATTTTCTTTAAAATCCCAGAAAATCATTCTTGACAGGATTAAGATAAGCAACTAACACAGTCAAGATTCAATCCAAATAATTCCTGGAATAATAGGAGCAAAGAGTGTAGTTTGGATGCCAATTCCAGGTCATAACTCGAAGACTCGCCTCTACGAGAACTGGACTTCCAAAGTCAAATTCAGACATTAAAACAAAGATCAGAACTAAATGAGATTTGTATTTAACATCAGTAAGGAGATAACATCAGGATTCTGATTTTGCACGAACAAGCAATTTGAAGTTTCTGTCTTTGTTTGGGGATTGGAAAAAGTGTGCAGCACCCCAGAGGGGAAATCAAGGCTAGTAGTCTTTGGTTTGAGTAGGTACTGGAAATGAAGATGGGGAGGTAGGAAATTCTTCCCTGGACTTATTTTTTTCACTTTGGATTCTTAGTCCTTCAACCAACTTTGGATTCCTCTCTCTTATTAAAGAATAAGAGAAAACCACTAATTTGGGGAAGAGAGCACAGGTTTTAACTTGTTCCTTCTATTCTGCCTCTTGATAGAACCCACCATCGCGCCGACGCCGACTCAGCATCATCCCACCTGTTATCCAACCTGACATAATTTCTAAGAACTTGGTAGAAATCTCTCTTGATGATGAGTCACCTAAGAATCCACAAAAGAAGGCTTTACCACATGAGAGTTTGACAGCGACTCAGGTGAGTGTATATTAAGGGGCAGGTTGAGGGGCCTCACAGATCAGAGGCATAACTTCTTCTTGTATCATCTATTCTCCCGCTGGAGCTCAACACTAGGGGGATGATTGGGGAAGGAGCTGACATTCTTGGCTTTTGATTTGCATGGTGGTTTTCCATCCAATTCTACAAACCAAATAATCACCATTTTAATGTATAAGCAAGGGAAGATAGTATTTTCGAAAAAATAATAGTTTACAGGTGTTTTGAGTTATTTCATGAAGATAAAAATACAGACTTTTACTGAAACATAGACTCTACACTTAGAAATCCAAAAAATATCAGAGATTAGGGCATATAGTATTATTTGATAAACACATATCCATGTGAAAAATCAGTTGACACATGAGAGGGTGATGTGTCTATTTCATATGTCTAGGTTTGTCAATCAGATGATATCAATCAGCGTATAGTAGTGTGTGCCCATATCAACACTTCCATTCTCAAACTAATGTGTGTTTAATTGAATTGGTTGTTGGTGAGCTTGAAAGGGCTCTGAGAGCGAAGTAGAGTTTAGAATGATTAACCTTTGGAAATAAAAAGTAAACAGAAACCTAATTTATAAGGAAGAGAATTGGCCAGTCAGAACAAAACTCTATTTTGATGTTAAAAGATCCTATGAAGTGAAGCAGCCCTCAGTTAGATAATGTCAACAAAGAAACAAATTAGGTTAAAACCAAAGTTAAAGCACAGACTGGTAGTAGGTGGATGGATGCTTATCGTTTTATGGATCTGGGCTATGACTACAAGTATTTTCTGCAGAATGCCACTAAATCAGATGAATTGGGATGTATAATCTGAACTAGTGGAAGGATTGAATTAGATAACATTTTTTATTGTAGTAAAATACAGACCACATAAAATTTACCATTTTAACCATTTTAAAATATACAATTCAGTGACAGTACATACAATCACAATGTTATGCAATCATCACCACTATCAAGGTCCAGAGCCTGTTTGGTTCTCCAAAATGGAAGCCCAGTTCCTATTAAGCAGTCATTCACCATTCGTATCTCCCATCAGCCCCTGACAACAACTATTCTGCTTTCTATCTCTGTACTTGCCTACTCTGGATATTTCATGTAAATGGAATCATACAATATGTGGCTTTTGTGCTGGCTTCTTTCACTTAGCGTAATGTGTTTGAGGTTCATCCATGTCGTGACATTTATCAGTACTTCATTTCTATTTATGACTAAATAATACTTCATTATGTGGATGTACCACATTTTGTTTAGCCATTCATCCATTGATAGACACTTGTGTCCTATCTACCTTTTGGTTATTGTGTATAGTGCTATTATGAACATTCTTGTACAAATTTTTGTTTGAACACCTGTTTTCAATTCTTTTGGGTATATACCTAGGAGTGGAATTGCTGGGTCATATGGTAATTCTATGTTTAAGTTTTTGAGGAACTACCAAACTGTTTTCCCCAACAGCAGTACTACTTTACATTACATCCCCACTAGCGATGTATGAGGGTTCCAATCTCTCCACATCCTAGCTAACACTTGTTAGGTTCCTGTTTTAAAAAAATTATAGTCATGCTAGTGGGTGTGAAATAGTATCTCATTGTGGTTCTGATTTGCATTTCTCTAGTAAATAATGATGTTAAATATCTTTTCATGTGCTTGTTAGCCATTTGTGTACCTTCTTTGGAGAAATATCTATTCTCCTTTGCCCATTTATTAATTGGGCTATTTATCTTTTTGTTGTTGAGTTTGTAAACCAGAAAAGTACCTAAGACAGGTCAGAAACAATTTGGAAATTTTATTTTGCCATAGTTAAGGATGTGCGCCTGGGAGGCAGGTCTATGCCTTTCTCCAAAGATGATTTTGAGGGCTTCAATGTTTAAAAGGGGAAAAGGCAGATATTGGGGAAAGATGAACACATTTTTAAAAGATGTGGGGAGATAAGAGACAAATGGTTGCATTTTTTTGAGTCTTTGATCAGCCTTTCACTGAATACACAATTTACATGTGAGAAGGGGTAGAGGAATAGTCACTTATGCCTTCATCTTCCTCAGTGAATCTGCATTTTTACATCAGAAGAAGCAATCAAATATGCATTTGTCTCAGATGAGCAGAGGGATGAGTTTGAGTTTTGCCCTTTATCCCACACCTGTGAAGATAAGCTATCAATATACATTGTCAGGGTAAAATTCTTAAAGCTTAAAGTTTGGGCTGATTAAATTCCCTGACCTCAGTCACATTGCAGGATAAATGCTGCTATTTAACATTTGGGGGTTAAGTTATTCCACTGAATTGGCTAATAAAGAGTTAATTTAGAGTGCTACAAGTTTGCCTCTTTTTATAATATGTCATGCTTTACCTGGATGGCTTACACCATAATTCCCCAGCATTGTATACAAATAAGTCTCTGAAGCCCAGAGCCATCTTTTTTTTTTTTTGAAAGCAATCTTCTGCTGTGTGTGCCTGTGGTCCCAGATACTCGGGAGGCTGAGACAGGAGCATCACTTGAGGTTAGGAACTCCAGGCTGTAGTGCACTATGATCATGCCTGGGTGTAGCCACTGTACTTCCATCTGGGCAATGTAGTGAGACTCTGTCTCTAAAATAAAATAAAATTGTAGTTTTAAAATCCGCTAATACATCAAAGGAGAACATAATGCTCCCTCCCATGATTGTATACAAATTTACAACTTTCAAAGTGATTTTCCTTATATAGTTACATTTGATTCTCTCAATAACTCTGTAAAGCCGATAGGAAAGATTCTCATTATAGATGAAAAAAAATTGAGGTTCAGAAAGGTGAAGTGACTTGGCCAAGGCCACAGAGCCAATCAAAGATAGAGCTGGGGCTTGATCCCAGGACTCCTGACCAAATCCATAGCACTTTTCACTGAACTATGTGGCTTCTAGCAGTCCTCTTTGTATAACCAATGCCCAGCAATAGCAATGACAGCTAACATTTATCAAGACTTTCTTATGTAACGGGCACTGTGTTAAACATTTTCCTTATATAATTTTATTTAATCTTTACAACAACAAACCAAAGTATGTATTATGATTATTCCCACTTTACAGACATGAAAACTGAGGCTCAAAAGGGCTAGGGAACTTGCTCAAGGTCAGACAGCCAATAAGTGGTATAGCTAGGATGTCATATTCAGGCCTATTTGGTTTCAAAGTCCATGTTCTTATTCTCTATACTAGTTAAGAAATTGAAGAGATTGTGACAGAAGGGGGGCTGCAAGGAATATCAGAAATTCCATCTCCAAGAACTTTCAAGTTGGCAAAAATATTGACCACAACAGCTTTTAAGTAACACAGATTTTGAATGAAGCAGCAGCTGTGCAGGAACTCTCAGGAATGGGCACAGAAGCCACTTTGCCAAACCCAGGGAATTAAAATCCCTACAGCCATTATTGGGTCGCACACTCTGTGCCAGTACCTCTTGGTGCAGAAGTCTCCCACCAAGAACCACATTTCCCACCAAGAGTCGCTTCTTGTTGTGGAGATAGACACATGCTTTTAGCTTTTGACTCACATAGAACCCAACTCTCCAACATCCCAGTGTCAGTTTCGGAATGTATTTTTTTCTCAGAATGACAGCTTTATGGGCCAAATGCTTGATGAAATCTGGGCCTAGACAGCCACCTGGTAATCCCCTTATTTAAGACATTACAATCAGAGCTTTCCTTTGTTCCAAGAAGACAGTCAACCTTCTCTCTATCCCTGCTCAAAAGGAGATACCCTAGCATCATACAACAGAAAAAGAAATCATTAAAAAGGACTACCAAAACGTGCATTATTGACTAAACTCCTTTGCACTAGGTCTAGAAACTTGACAGAAGGGAAAAAAGAAGTGAAAATGTGTTATTATTTTCCAAAGAGCAGCCCTTATCTCAGCTAATAGCAAAAGAGTGTCCAGCTCTCTACTAACCAGTGCTGAAGAATCCTTTCCCCTGGCCCAAGGTCCAACCCAGGTTCCTTCTCTAAGAAGATTCTGGATTAGTAGGTACCAGGCCAGGCACATCTCCCAGATGTTGAGGCACAAGGAGCCCATTTAATTCCAGATATTAATCCGAAGATGTCTGTGCTAAACTCTCTCTAAAACACAAGAGAAGAAATGAAAACATCTCAGCCATACTTAATAATATGCATAATAGACCAAATGTTCTCCCTTATAAGTGGGAGCTAAATAATGTGTACATGGTGGACATAGAATGTGGAAAATAAACATTGGAGATTTGGAAGGGTGGGAGCGAGGGAGGAGGGTGAGGGATGACAAATTACTCAATGGGTACAACGTATATTATTTGGGTGATGGTTACAGTAAAAATAAAAGCTCAGACTTCACCTCTATGCGATATATCCAATATACCCATGTAACAAACTATGCTTCTACCCCTTAAATTTATACAAACGAAAAAATAATATGCAGACTGGGTTCAGACAGGGTATGTTGGCTGTCAGAGTGCGTGGAAGGAGAAGTAGGGTTGGAGGGGAGTGAGGATGGAAAAGTAGAGAAAGGTGTCCCACTTTCTCCACTCGTTTTTCTTTCAGAAGTCTGCCAGGAAGGGATTCTATTTGCTTTTCTTGTGTAACTCATAAAATCCTGTGGTTGGCTTCTGTGGTAACTTTTTTTTTTTTTTAAAGACAGTTTTGCTCTGTTGCCCAGGCTGGAGTGCAGTGGCACAATTTTGGCTCACTGCAACCTCCACCTCCCGGGTTCAAGCAATTCTCCTGCCTCAGTCCCCCGAGTAGCTGGGACTACAGGTGTGCACCACCATGCCCGGCTATTTTTTGTGTGTGTGTATTTTTAGTAGAGATGGGGTTTCACCATGTTAACCATGATGGTCTCGATCTCCTGACCTTGCGATCTGCCCGCCTCGGCCTCCCAATGTGCTATGATTACAGGCCTGAGCCATCACGCCCGGCCTGTGGTAACTTTTCTAGGTTGCTGCTAACCAATAGGACTGAGGGAAAGAGGACCTAAGAAGGCCTAAGAAGGAGCCACACTTCCCAAAAGGAGTCCATATATTTCCAACTCCTGTTCTAAGGCAACTGATGGGATTATTCCTGAACTTGCTGCACTCATATTTGAAAATGGGAGCCGTTCTCTTCACGCTAGAGGACTAGGCAGTGGTTCTCAACTTTGGCTCCTGGAAGACTCATTTGGAAACCCTGTTAAAGCTATTCTAAGGCCTTTCCCCTGATATTCTTACTCATTAGGTCTTGATATGTCCCCAAAATGTGCTTTTTCAACACTCGTTCCAGGTGATTTTGGTGCTGGGGGATTCCAGACCATACATTGAGAAATACTGTGTAGAGTTCCAGAGAGTGTGTAAATAGTTTATTGAATTCACTGGTGAGTTAAGGGAAGTCATAACATATACATATAATCTGTACCCACATAACATACTCTAAACCGAACAAAAGAGATCCTCTTAAGACTGTTTTAAATCACATGTCTGAGCTTGAGCTCCATAGTCAGATGAGGAGAATGCTTGATGGTTTTGCTCTTTAATTTTTAGCCCCGGTTTGAGAATGGATGTGGGTCTGTGTTTAGACTGATGTCTATAGATTCCTTAGTGAGAGTCAAGCTAACACAGGGAGATCAGTGGCTGTTATTAAGTTTGATGGACTCTTGGCTTAGGCTGTGATTGGAAACAGATAAACTCTGTCCTGCACATACCCAATCTAGAAATTGCCAGATTTTTGCTGAGCCTGATTTTTCTGTTACACTATAGAATGAGTTTCACTAAAGTAAACTAAGTATCTTTAGTGTTTATACCACAGGGTTTGGGATGCCAACTGAATTGAAAGGTCTTTATGTTTATTAAATATATACTTACTTGCCCTGTGGGCATCATAAGTTGGCTTTCATGCAAAGCAAGTTGTACAGTGTTCTTTTAAGGTTTCCAGATTCATAGACCTCCTTGTTTTTCTCCTTCTACCTTTGGCTGGAGCTAGTGAGGCCTCAGAAAGAATAACTAAAATAATACAGGGAACAGAGGAGCTTGCTCTGATGACATCTCAGAAAGGCAACTTCTGGTGGAAGCTTTTAACGTAATCAAGTCACCAGTTCAAAAAACATGTTTTGAGCAACTACTATGTAGTGCTTGTGCAACTACTACAAGCACAGTTGGAGGTACTGTATCCCCAATACAGTAGTACATAGAACAGATAAAAACCCTTCTTCATGGAGTTTATGTTGTAATGGGGGACATGGACAATAAGCAAGCTAAATAAGGAAAACATATAGTATGTCAGATAGTGAGAAAAGTGACAGGGAGAAAAACAATGTAAGGAAGGGGATATGAAGTGGCTCAAACATTTTAAATAGATTGGCCAGGGAAGACATCACTGAAAAGGTGCTTTTTTTTTTTTTTTTTTTTTTTTTTTTTTTTGATGGGGTCTCTCACTTTGTCCCCCAGGCTGGAGTGCAGTGCGTTGATCTCAGCTCACTGAAACCTCCGCCTCCCAGGTTGAAGTGATTCTCCTGCCTCAGCCTCCCGAGTAGCTGGGATTACAGGCACCTGCCACCACACCTGGCTAAGTTTTGTATTTTTTGCAGAGACGGAGTTTCACCATGTTGGCCAAGCTGGTCTCAAACTCCTGACCTCAGTTGATCTGCGTACCTCAGCCTCCCAAAGTGCTGAGATTACAGGCGTGAGCCCACCACACCCAGCCATGAAAAGGTGGCTTTTGAATCAAAACCTGAAAGAAGTAGGGGAGCTAGCCACATGGACATGGGGGAAGAGCATGCCTAGCAGAGGGAACAGCAGGCACAATGGCCCTAAGGGGAGAGCATGCCTGAAGTGCTTGAAGAACAGCAGACCAGCAATGTGTCTGGAGCAGGAAATGGCTGGTAATGTGGTGAGGGATAAAAGGAAGACAGATCATGTGAGGTTAGCGGGAGCATAGATGTTATCCTCCAGCCCCAAAAGACCAGAACTATGACACCACTCTGAAGTATGAAAGACGTTCAGAACAATAAAAGAAGAGCTTTTACTCTATACACTGATATCAAATTTATATTTCCAGTAGATAACATAATCTAACTAGACGATATCAGGAAGAGGCAGTATATAAATTCATAGATGAAAGTTGCACAAAGAAGTAAAGGAAATTTTGGGATCAATCCTACTTTTGTGTGATTGATCCCACAAAAGGCAACTGTACTATTTCTCTGTCTTCTCCCTGAATCCAAAGCAGAATGGTCTGAAGGATTTGTCATCAGCCTGACCCATTAGCACTATGTTAAGTCCCCATGCACTGGAATGACAGTGACATCTTCATAACCAAGATAGTAGCTAAGGTTATCACTGCATCAACATACAATGGTGGTGAGAACCATGAAGGCGTGTGAAAGCTGCAAGTACCAAGGGGATCCCTGGCACTGTGCAAAACTAGCCTGAAGAGAACTTAGTGGGTAAACACAATTGGAGATTCTGTCTACTTGCTAAATTATAATATATCGTTTGCTACTAGTATCTAGCAGAGGCAGTTTACCAGCTGATCTTCAAAGGGCCTTCTGCTAACAGAAATTGAAATCTTCTTAGGAATGGAAAGAGCTCTGGGGAGGCTCTTTGAGGTATGGAAAATGCTATGTCCAGAAGCCCAGAGGAGAGTATTTTGAAGGTCCTACAGAGGAATTCAACTAGGTGTCCCAGAACCAAATAGTATGGAGATATGGAGGCCAGCCATAATGAGGACAGGGTTACAGGCTCCATCACTATCCCACTGGAGGTTGGAGCATTCAGTTCCTGAGGGTCCTCCCATCAGTCTTGCACCCATGAACTGTCAATATAAATAAAAGGTAGTGTGCTGTCTATGAAAATGCACCTTGCAGACAGGCCCTCTTCCAACCTGATTTTCCTCCCTCCAAACCCTCCAATATAGAAATCCCAGAGCTCTGCTGGGTTTCACTGATACCAATTGTGCCTCTCACCCCAGCCAGATGTCCTGTTGATAAGAAGGGGATCTAGGACAAGAGAACATGCAATCGCTCTGACTTTGCAAACTCAATTAAGTGGTTGTGTTCCCATCCTGAGGACAATGGAGTGCCCCTGAAAGCTTTCTAAACAGAGGAATAACCCAAACTTCTTCCTGTTTCTTGTTTTCATCTGCAAGGAAACCAGTAAAATTATGGAGCTTACCTCTAATGAATAAGCCTATTGACAGGAAATGTAGGAAAAGGGGACAATAGTTCGTGAAGGATTTCTTCTTTGGGAATTCTTCAGCCGGAAGAATATCCAACTTTTGAGACCAGTAACAGCATACGGGTTGACTCGTCTGTTTTCTCCCACCTTCTCCAGAGCTTCTCTGAGTTATCCTCTGGACCTGATTGCTCACAGTCCTTGACTGCATTTGCCACGCTTGCCTCTATCAGCAGCACCCAGCTGCCCATTGGTTTCAGCACCCCAGCCACCAGTGAGGGCTGTTTGGATTCTTCAGCTGCTCGCCACAAGATGACTTTAAATCCCCGCAAACAAAAGAAGAACCTTCAAGTGACTGTAAGTCCTTCAAGAGACAGGGCACTAAACTCCTGTATAAGAAAAGATGAGTTCCAACCTTTGCAAACTACTACTAGGGAAATAGTATGGTGTAGGAGACTCATGCCCTAAGTAAGCTTGGCAAGGTCAAGGGTGCTGTCCTGAGCTTGACACCCCGAGAGGGGTGAGCAAGCTTGCATCTATTGGGTATGGTTTCCTATCCATGTGGAACTTATATTAGAAGGGACTAAAAGGAAGCAGAAACAGTGAATGATTTAAACCCCCATAAACTGCTTATTGGGTTAACATCTGGGAGTTCACTCAGACCTATTTGTAGAGAATATTCAACCCTAGCCCAGATCAAGATTCTTTCTTAATCAGATGAGACCCATGAGTCACAAATTGCAGCACTATTCCACTTATTTGGAGGTCAAGCTTTCAGCAACCCTAAACATCCAGAACTTAGTTGTTAACCCATCCAAAGATCTCCAAATAGATGCCACGTGACTTTCTAGGAAGCAGACCTACTGTGTTAAAAACATGGCCACAGATTAGACTCAGACCTGACAGCAAAGAGAAGTGACAGCTGATAGCAGAGAGAATGACAGAAACAATCTGGGGCCATTTAATATAGGGGCTCAAGAACCTTGCCCACCTCAATATGTCCTTCAGGGCCACACTATATCATAGTCCAATGTAATAGATCATTTCATTATTTGTCCAAGTCATCTAGAAAAAGTAGATTATTTTCTGTGATCCCTATTTAAAAAGATAGAGAAATAATGCTTTTGGAAAAGGCTTTTAGTAAAAGTTAAGGATTAGGGCCGGGTGCAATGGTTCATGCCTGTAATCCCAACAGTTTGGGAGGCTGAGGTGGGCAGATCACCTGAGGTCGGGAGTGCGAGACCAGCCTGACCAACATGGAGAAACCCCATCTCTACTAAAAATACAAAATTAGCCAGGTGTGGTAGCGCATGCCTGTAATCCCAGCTACTCGGGAGGCTGAGGCAGGAGAATCTCTTGAACCCGGGAGGTGGAGGTTGTGGTGAGCCAAGATCGGGCCATTGCACTATAGCCTGGACAAGAGCAAAACTCCGTTTAAAATAATAAAGTTAAGGATTAAAAAATGTTAGTGTTTAGTGTTTAAAAGGATGTATCAGTTGTCTATAAAACTCACTTTGATCAAAAACTGAATTCGCCTGTGATTCTGGGCTGAAAGGAAGAGACTGTAAATCAGAGGTGAAAAGACTAAAAGATTGTATAGTACAAACATTTTACAGGGAAGGGCATTAAAGCACAAATAATTTCAGATACTTACCCAAAGTCAAACACCCAGGTGGTAGCAGAGCTAGGGCCAGAATCCAGTCTTCTGACTTCCAGCTCAGCACTTTTTTCATCCCACCATCTTGCCTCTAGCTTAGGCATCTCAATTTCACTTTAGGTTGTAGACAAAATACGAGTTGAAAGAACAGGCGGAGGAGCATGGGGGCAGAGGGAAGCCCTCTGGTGGCCTTGAGAGTACTTTCTTAGTTTGGTGTCAAAGAAGGGGTGACCAATTACTAGATGCCAAACCCTATACATGCATTATCCCCTGAATACCTCACCACAAACCTGGGAGATGGGGAAGGTTGGCTGAGGGAAGCAGTATGACCCTTCTAACTTTCTTCTTTCTGTATAGCCTAGTTGAGAAAAAGCCTGGGCATTACCCTCTGAGAAGGCCAGAGCATACACTTCTTCCCTGTGACTCTCTCCCTGACATGTGGATGAATACAAAAAAGATCCAGGATCATTTATGACACAGGGACTACTACCACTTTCTCCCTGCTCTGTAATTTCTTAGATCTACAAGTCCCACAGGAGGTTTCTCCTGGTCTCTTATTTATCGATGTAGACACAGTGATTCAGAGAATAACTTGCCCAAGGTCATGCAGCAAGTAAATGATGAAGGGATTTTGAATCCAGGCCAATCTGACCACATTTACTCAAAAATAAATTATTATGAGCTATGTCTGTTTGCACAGGCACTTTGAGTGGGAGTGTAAAGGGTTGTATGTTTGTTTTTACATGCATGCCATAAAGGCTTACACTTAGCAAATTCCGGACACTGTTCAGTGCAGTGCTATGCTGACATTTCCAGAGCTGTATTGTAATTATCAGAAAACCTTATTTATACTAAACCAACTTCACCCTATCCAGTGTAAGGGCTGAACCTTTCAGCTTTTTCTCCTTTCTCTCCCAACAAAACCCCAATTCTTTTTCTTCTTTTGATCTGGAAAGAGATAATTCATGCTTTCATTACAATCCCTGAAAAGAAGCCGAAAAGGATTTGAATTTGGCTCACAGGTCTGGTGAAGCAAATCGGAGAATCCCAATATGGCTGAGGGCATGATTGTTGTCAGGCCCAACGACCCCATTTTCGGATTTGTGGCCTTCCAGTGTGGTTCAGTCATTTCCGGGGTATTTTAGAGAGATCTCTGCAGTGCGTCACTCAGACATTAGAAACTCCAAACCTGGATGAACCACTTCCAGTAGGTAAAATGATCCCCAAGGATCTCTTGGTGGAAACAATTCCATTAAGAAATCCCTGGAAATATCTCCGTTGAAATAACGTCCATCTTTAAAGGTACTGTTACGTGCCCAGCATCAAGAACTTTTTTCCTGATGCTTTTTCTTTGGCAACCATGCAGGAGTGGTTGGAAAGCACTTCAGTAGGATTCAAGCTCTTTCTTTTCCTGTTTCAGGTGGAACCAAAGCAGGAGGAGCCAAACCTTCCATTGGTTTCTGAGGAAGAAAAGAGTATAACCAAACCAAAAGAAACCAACCAAAAGAAGCTGGGAATGGACAGTGCAGGTTAGCATATCTTCACCCTCACCCAGAAACATGTATGACAGACTTCATTGCACAGTGCTATGTTGATAGGAGCTATACCCAAGAACTACCCAAGACTGCTGCCCTTGGTCTTCAGAGAGCTTTCAATTTTATATGCAGAAAATGTGGTCCAGGCTTCTCCATCTAAACTGCCAAAGTAATACAATTGCCACTTGTGTGGGGTTCAGGTAAAGGATCATACCTGGATTCTTATTTCATGTAAATGAATTTCCAACAAGAGAGGTGTTTTGTTTGTGAATTTCTTTCATCCTCTCCGAGGCTAACGTACACGCTGAGTTCCTCAGTGAGCCCAGATATGAAGACAGCCACTGATTTCCCCTTCAGCATTCTTCCTCAGCAACAGAACCAGAAAGGAATAATAGAATTGGCCAAAAAATCATTTTTTAAAGGTTGCCTTTCTCTTCCTGTAGAGAGAAAATGTCTGTGTTAATAATGGTACTATTGCCCACATCCATGGACAAAGAGGGTTTATGCAGCTGCAGACAGATGTCCTTGGCAGCCAACACCTATCAAATCCCCAAACAACAAATATCACCAGAGTGAAAATCTCTCTGTGTGTTTATGTGTGTGCATATGTGGATGTTGGCTCCAACTGATGGCAAGCTGATTTCAAGCGATATTTGATAAAAAATTCCAGTTCCTCAAATTAAGTTGAACAGTTATGTTACGTTTTTGCCACAAAGGATTTCACATGTGGGTCCAAAGACAGGATATTCCTAAACACGTTTTCCCATGAAAACTAAGAAAACCACAAAACCCTCCAGAAAAAAAAAGAAAAAGGAAGATTAAATGAGTACTCTTTTGTCTTTTTGAGCTTTATTTTTATTTATTTATTTATTTATTTATTTATTTATTTATTTATTTATTTGTTTATTATTATTTTTTTTAAGACGGAGTCTCACTCTGTCACCCAGGCTGGAGTGCAGTGGCGTGATCTCGGCTCACTGCAACCTCCACCTCCCTGGTTCAAGCAATTCTCCTGCCTCGGCCTCCCTAGTAGCTGGGACTACAGGCGCCCACCACCACGCCTGGCTAATTTTTTGTATTTTTAGTAGAGAGGGGGTTTCATCGTGTTAGCCAGGATGATCTCGATCTCCTGACCTCGTGATCTGCCGCCTCGGCCTCCCAAAGTGCTGGGATTGCAGGCGTGAGCCACTGCACCCAGCCTTTGAGCTTTATTTTTTAATAGTTGTCTCTTTTACACACAGAGGATAGAACTGAGTCAGTATCCATGGGGGCAGATACTTTAGTTGATTTTCCATGTCATGGAAGCGGTATGGAGCACAGTCAGCTATTCTCAGAGCCGTATGCTGGGTATGAAACCACTAGATGGAGCTAGGGATGCAGCAGATAGTGAGGGAAGAAAGGCAGCGAGGGGCTCTTCCATCTGGGGATCAAGTGAGTTCCTTAGAAAAGTACCAGAAGAAAGGAGAGGAGTAAAATGTACAACTACTAGCATGTGCTTGACATTTTCTTTATCTACTCATAGGCTGATGGGCACTTAGGTTGACTCCATAATCTTGCAATTGTGAATAGTGCTTCAATAAACATATGTGTGCAGGTGTCTTTTTGATATAATGACTTCTTTTCCTTTGGGTAGATACTCAGTAGTGGGATTGCTGGATTGAATCATAGATCTATTTTTAGTTCTTTGGGAAATTTCCATACTGTTTTCCATAGAGGTTGCACTAATTTACATTCCCACCAGCAGTGTATAAGTATGCTCTTTTTATCACATTCATCCCAACATCTATTATTTCTTGACTTTTTAATAATGGCCATTCTGGCTGAGGTAAGATGATATCACATTGTGTTTCAATTTGCATTTCCCTCGTGATTAGTGATATTGAGCATTTTTCATATGTTTGTTATCCATTTGTATATCTTCTTTTGAGAATTGTTTATTCATGTCCTTTGCCCACTTTTTAATGGATTATTATAGTTTATTGTCACCTGGCTTCAGCTCTGGGTGCTTTCAGTTTTGAAGACTCTGTATGAGTTCCTTGGTTGCAGAGTATCTTTGTGTGATGGTTTTCTCAGATGCTGGTTGTAGTAGTAACGTGCTGGGGGTGTGCGCAGGTTCACTGTCTCCTATGGGGAGTTTTCCATCTGGTTCACAGTGTAGGCTGCTGCCCATCACTTCTTTCAAAGGGTCTGTGGTTTCTTTCACTCTTTCTGTTAAGTTCCTGTGTTGCTTCTTGGAAAAAGCTCAAAGCATGAATATCTACATACAATTTGTCTTTCCAAGTGGGAGAGACATGCTAACAATGCCTCCAATCTGCATCTTGGAAATAAAAACAACTAAGATTGTTTTAATGTAAGAGGGTAGAAAAAAAGAAGAAAAGGGGTCCATAATCTTGCCTCCCAGATAACTCCTATTGACCTCTTCTTAAAAAAAAAAGCAACATGGCCGAGCACGGTGGCTCATGCCTGTAATCCCAGCACTTTGGGAGGCCGACGCAGGTGGATCACAAAGTCAGGAGATCGAGACCAGCCTGACCAACATGGGGAAACCCTGTCTCTACTAAAAATACAAAAGTTATCCAGACATGGTGGCAAGTGTCTGTAATCCCAGCTACTCAGGAGGCTGAGGCAGGAGAATTGCTTGAACCCAGGAGTCAGAGGTTGCAGTGAGCTGAGATCGTGCCACTGCAGCCTGGTATAAGGTATGAATTCAAAGTGTGAAATTTGTCTTTGGGTAGAGTGTAAAATAGAACCATAATTAATTTTCAATTTCACTCCAGCCTGGGCGACAGAACGAGATTCTGTCTCAAAAAAAAAAAGCAATACATGTACATGATATGAAATTTCAGGTAGTTCAGATAAATATTATATAGAAAATAGAAATGCTAATTAGAAAGTAAAAAATTCAATTCCTCCTTCCCCAGTCAGTTTCCCCAAAGGTAGTCATTGTTACAGGTTCAAAATTTGCCTTCTGAGTGTCTCACACTGAATGGTGGACCAGACTATTGGTAAAAAGGTGATAAACCAACCCTGGAGTCAGTTTCTAGAATTAGGATTTTTCTTTGGCTTAAAAATGTCCAACTGCAGAAACCTAATAGTGACCAAGTTGCCCTCTGTCTTCCGAATAGCTGCTTCCTCATACTGGGAAATTCAGTAGCAAATAGGTACCATTGGGCCAGGGCACAGTATTCTTATTTTAGGAAGTCAAAGTCACACACATTTATCCTTTCCTTATTTCTGTTTGGTGCAGATTCCTCAAGCCAGGAACAGAACAGCAAAACTGAGATGTATGATAAGAAGACAACAGACCAGGCTCCAAGCACTGATGCTTCTGGGAGTCAGGGCTATGCAATGTTAGCAGCATATGGAAGAAGATGGAGAAGAAAAGGAGCAAGTGTTTCAGGATTGAGTGAGTGTGAATTCAAAGGAAGAAGCCTTAAACAATCCAGTGAAGGGCATGGCCTGGGCGATAGAGCTGGGTCTTCACCTACCAATAAGACTGCCAGGAATGTCCCTTTCTCACACTTGTCCTTGGAGAAGGACAACATGGAGCAGCCTACAACTTCACAACCAGAAACCACTACCCCTCAGGGGTTGCTTTCAGATAAAGATGACATGGGAAGGAGAAATGCTGGCATAGATTTCGGATCCAGAAAAGCATCAGCAGCACAGTCCATACCTGAAAACATGGACAATTCCATGGTTAGTGATCCACAACCATACCATGAAGATGCGGCTTCTGGAGCTGAGAAGACAGAAGCCAGAGCTTCTCTCTCACTGATGGTGGAAAGCCTTTCTACAACCCAAGAGGAGGCCATTCTCTCAGTAGCAGCAGAGGCTCAGGTGTTTATGAATCCTTCTCATATCCAGTTAGAAGATAAAGAAGCTTTCAGCTTTGATTCACAAAAGGCCCAATCCAAAATGGAGTCAGCCCAGGATGTTCAAACTATCTGCAAAGAAAAGCCTTCTGGAAATGTTCACCAGGCCTTTACAGCAAGTGTTTGGGGTATGACAAGTACTACAGCCAAAGGAGATGTTTATGCCAGAAGCCTTTTTCAGTCCTCAAGGAAGCCTGATGCTGAAGAAGTCTCCTCAGATTCAGAGAATATTCCTGAGGAGGGGGATGGTTCTGAAGAATTGGCTCATGGTCACTCTTCCCAGTCCTTGGGGAAGTTTGAAGATGAACAAGAAGTCTTCTCAGAACCAGAAAGTTTTGTTGAGGACTTGAGCAGCTCTGAGGAGGAGCTGGATGTCAGATGCCCCTCCCAGGCTTTAGAGGAGCCTGAAGATGAAGCAGTTTTCACAGAATCAAGCAGTTGTGTTGAAAAGTACAACATTTCTGATGATTGCAGCAGCTCAGAGGAAGACCTGCCTCTCAGACACCCTGCTCAGGCCTTGGGAAAGCCCCAAAACCAACAAGAAGTCTCCTCTGTTTCAAATAATACTCCTGAAGAGCAGAATGATTTTATGCAGCAGCTGCCTTCCAGATGCCCTTCTCAGCCCATTATGAATCCTACTGTTCAGCAACAAGTCCCCACCAGTTCAGTGGGCACTTCTGTAAAACAGAGCGATTCCGTGGAGCTGATCCCTCCAAGACACCCTTTCCAGCCATGGATGAACCCTAAAGTGGAGCAAGAAGTTTCCTCATCTCCAAAGAGCATGGCTGTTGAAGAGAGCTTTTCTATGAAGCCTCTGCCTCCTAAACTTCTTTGCCAGCCCTTGATGAATCCTAAAGTTCAACAAAACATGTTCTCAGGTTCAGAGGACATTGCTGTTGAGAGAGTCATTTCTGTGGAGCCACTGCTCCCCAGATATTCTCCTCAGTCCTTGACAGATCCTCAAATCCGGCAAATCTCAGAAAGCACAGCTGTTGAGGAAGGCACTTATGTGGAGCCGCTGCCTCCCAGATGCCTTTCCCAGCCCTCGGAGAGGCCTAAGTTCCTGGACTCAATGAGTGCTTCTGCAGAATGGAGCAGTCCTGTGGCACCAACACCTTCCAAATACACTTCCCAGCCATGGGTGACCCCTAAATTTGAGGAACTGTATCAACTCTCTGCACATCCAGAAAGCACTACTGTTGAAGAGGACATTTCTAAAGAGCAGCTGCTTCCCAGACATCTTTCCCGGTTTGCTGTGGGAAATAAAGTGCAGCAACTGTCCTCAAATTTCGAGAGGGCTGCTGCTGAGGCAGGCATTTCTGGGAGCCCATTGCCTCCCCAGTGTGCTGCCCAGTTCTTGAAGAGGTCTAAAGTTCAGGAAATGACCTCATGTCTAGAGAAAATGGCTGTTGAAGACTTTTCTAAGAAATCACGAATTCCCAGGTGTCCGACCCAGTCATTCGTGAAATTTATGGCACAGCAAATTTTTTCAGAGAGCTCTGCTCTTAAGAGGGGCAGTGATGTGACACCTCTGCCTCCTAATCTTCCTTCCAAATCTTTATCGAAGCCTAATCCTGTCAAGCACCAAGTTTTCTCAGATTCAGGGAGTGCTAATCCTAAGGGAGGCATTTCTTCAAAGATGCTACCTGTGAAGCACCCTTTACAATCCTTGGGGAGGCCTGAAGACCCACAGAAAGTTTTCTCATATTCAGAGCGAGCTCCTGGGAAGTGCAGCAGTTTTAAAGAGCAGCTGTCTCCCAGGCAGATTTCCCAGGCCTTGAGGAAACCTGAGTATGAGCAAAAAGTCTCCTCTGTTTCTGCCAGCTCTCCTAAAGAGTGGAGGAATTCTAAAAAGCAGCTGCCTCCCAAACATTCTTCCCAAGCCTCAGATAGGTCTAAATTCCAGCCACAGATGTCATCAAAGGGCCCAGTGAATGTACCTGTAAAGCAGAGCAGCGGTGAGAAGCACCTGCCTTCAAGTAGCCCTTTCCAGCAACAGGTTCATTCAAGTTCTGTGAATGCTGCTGCCAGGCGATCTGTTTTTGAGAGCAATTCTGACAACTGGTTCCTAAGAAGAGATGAAGCTTTTGCAAACAAAACCAAGAAATTCAGCCAAGGTTCCAAAAACCCCATAAAGAGCATTCCAGCCCCTGCTACCAAACCTGGGAAGTTCACCATTGCCCCTGCCAAGCCAACATCCACTTCTGGGGGCATTTGCTCTAAGAAAGAAGATCCTGAGAGTGGTGATGGTAATAATAACCAGCATGCAAACCTATCCAACCAGGATGATGTTGAAAAGCTTTTTGGAGTTCGACTGAAAAGAGCCCCTTCCTCACAGAAGTATAAGAGTGAGAAACAAGATAACTTCACCCAGCTTGCTTCAGTGCCCTCGGGCCCAATTTCATCCTCTGTAGGCAGGGGTCATAAAATCAGAAGCACTTCCCAGGGGCTCCTGGATGCTGCAGGGAACCTCAACAAAATATCTAACATTGCAGATAAGCAACAGAGCAGGCCCAAATCTGAAAGCATGGCCAAGAAGCAACCTGCTTGCAAGACCCCAGGTAAGGCTTTTATCTCTCCAGATGGCAAGTAGATATCAAGTGGAAAGAAGAACTGGAAAGCAAAGCCTTGAATGGGCATTAAAGTCTATTCTAGCCTTTTACTGAATTGTGGCTTTGATAGGGCCAGTTTATGGGTTTGGGAGCAAAATAGTGCCCCATTCTAGATTTAATAGATTTGGAGGTGGTTAATTTTGGGCCTTCTCTTTCCCAATGGGATCCCCCTCTGGACATCCATCTACATTCCATAGTAGACACATGACCATTTCCCCATTCCCTCTTCCTCACCCTCTGCACACCTTACATTCGGATGGAATTTTATGCTTTTCTCAAAATACTTTTACATGTATTAAGCCCCTCCCTAACACCATGTGGATTTTTAAAGCCAACTCACTAGTAGAGCATTATGTTCAGTCTCTCAGCCTGAAATCTGAATTTGCCATAAATGTCTCTTCGCTCATCTGAAATATCTAAGAATTTAGAGCTAGGTGATCTTTTGGGCATAAATGTCTCCCAAAACCTTTGGACCTTCACACTCCATCCTTGGGAAAATCTTTTATATTCCTGTAACCACACTTATGTAACCACACACTTGTGTGAGGGACTATGAAGTAACAAATACTCTAAGATTTTTCTAGGAGTTAGAGGAATGGCATCAATGGCCTGAGCCTCTGGCATCCTTGGGATTTTCCCAGCCCACCTGGCAAGCGTTGTCCTACCCTGATTTGCAGATGGTACAAGGGATGGACAAGGGAAGGGTCCAGTAAAGGGACAGTATGCTCACTTCTAAGTACAGCTTCTTTATTACTCAAGGAACTCCTGCCTTGCCAAGCTATGGGAGGGCCCAAAAAAGGGGGGCCTTCTCTGGTTGATATCTGTTTATTTTCCTTTGGCAATTAACAAGGGTCCCATCTGGGATATTATTGTGGGTAAGCCCCAGCCAGGCTCAAGACCCTGCCTGCCTTGCTTCAGTTCTAACTCCTTTCATTTCTTTCTCAGGAAAGCCTGCTGGTCAACAGTCAGATTATGCTGTCTCAGAGCCAGTTTGGATAACTATGGCAAAGCAGAAGCAGAGGAGTTTCAAGGCCCACATTCCTATGAAAGAGCTGAAAACTAAGAGCAGAGCTGGAGCTGATGCTGAGACTAAGGAGCCTAAATATGGGGTAGGACCTGGGGTAGCCAAGAAAACACTCCAAAAAGGTTGCTGGGATCACTGATTAGGCTTCTATTGGGAACTTTGCCAACATGCAGCTCCCCCTCTCTTTGGGAGCATTAATCAAGGCAGGAGGACTCTTCAGGGAAAAAGACTTGCTTTGCATTTATACAAACGTGCCCTGCTTTTATGCTCTTAAAGGGTTTGTGCAGGCCAGGTGCGATGGCTCATGTTTATAATCCCAGCACTCTGGGAGGCCAAGGCAAGTGGATTGCTTGAGCTCAGGAGTTCAAGACCAGCTTAGGCAACATGCTGAAACTCCATCTTTACTAAAAATACAAAAACATAGCTGGATGTGGTGGCATGCGCTGACATCCCAGCTACTCAGGAGGCTGAGGTGGGAGGATCACTTGAGCCCAGGCATGGAGGCTGTAGTGAGTCAAGATCATACCACTACACTCTAGCCTGGGTGACAGAGTGAGACCCTGTCTCAAAAGTGTGTTGGGGGCGGGGGTGTTGTGCAAAGTCATGAACATAGAGAGAATCTACAAAACAAATCCTGCCCTCAATGTCCTAAAGCAAGGCTCCACGAAATTGGTTGAGAAATAAGGAGTAAGTCATTTTATTTTATTTTTAATTTTTTATTTCCATAGGTTTGGGGGGAACAGGTGGTATTTGTTTACATGAGTAAGTTATCTGGTGGTGATTTGTGAGATTTTGGTGCACTGTAACCCAATTCATAGTATGTCATCCCTCACCCCCTTCACACCCTTTCCCTCAGAGTCCCCAAAGTCCATTTTATCATTCTTATGCCTTTGCATCCTCATAGCTTAAAAAAATACCTAAAGGTAATCACTGGGGTAAGAGTTGAGTGACTATCTTTACAGATATTTTATACCTATCAATATGTATAGATATATGTTTATAAATGGAATCAAACTATAAATACTGTTTTTTTCATTTAACTTTTTATTTCTGAGCACTTTTCCATATCAGCACACGAGTTCCCTTTCTGTGTTTGATGTCTGGATTTCTACATATTGATTTGGTTTGGTGTGGCACCTGCCTGTAAGTTATAAAATGTGATGTGGTAAACTAGGCTAACTACCACATGTGGATAAGAGATGATGGGATGATGCCTTTCTCCCCTCTTATCAAACCTGCAGAAAACGGACTCAAGGAAACATACCAAATTCATATATCAAGAGATATGTCTAAGCTCCTATACTTTAAAGTGCTTACTAAATTTGTTGAAGGACTGTCGAGGACCTGCTTAACTCTTTGCTTTAAAGGTCTTTTCTTTTTCATCATCAGTATTTACATGGGGGCAGGATCATAGAGGGGTAAAGCCCACCTTTATTAAAGCTTTTTTTTTTTTTTTTTTTTTGAGACAGGTTCCCACTCTGTCGTCCTGGCTGGAGTGCAGTGGTACAATCACAGCTCATTGTAGTGTCAACCTCCCAGGCTCAAACGATCCTTCCCTTTCATCCCCGCCATAGTAGCTGCTACTATAGACACTATAGGTGTGCGCCACCATGCCCAACTAATTTTTTAAATTTTTTTGTAGAGATTGGTCTCGCTATGTTGCCCAGGCTGGTCTTGAACCCCTGGGCTCAAGTGATCCTCCTGCCTGAGCCTCACAAAGTGTTGGGATTATAGGCCACTGCTCTCAGCCTGGTTAAAGCTTTTGTCAGGAGGGATACATTAGTGTATATAAACTCATTAATTTAGACCAATTATGAAGAGGTTAATTTGAAAAGAATAAACTGCAGAATTTTGGAAAGACCTACAGTTACATTACTTTCTAATGTGAGAAATGCTTCAAGTCATATGTCAGTTAGTTTTGAAAAGTAGAAATCTTATGGAACTCACTTCAGTGAATTGATCAGATTTGTTTGCAACTACCATGTTCTGTTAGCTTGCTGTTAAGTGCTGGTAAAGTGCTAAGGAAAAGGTTGTTCTCAAGTTAAATAATTATCTTGTTAACCTGCTTTCACTATTTGTAAAATTAGACAGCTCTTTCTTTCTGGTCTGAAAGGTGGTAAACTAGAGCCAGCTTAGGTTTTGTGAACCTAAATTTTAAGTCAAAAGGCTCAGTGCTATTTCTCTCCTTATCTATCTCTATATCTCTAATCTCTTTCTTTCTGGATACTGTTAAACTCATAGTACCCAGGACAGGGCTTGCACTCTACAGTCCTCTGAATAAGCAATCTGCCATTTTAATGTCAGAACTTACAAGCTTTCTGTTTTCATTTTTGTATTAAAGGGAGCTGACTCTGCAAATGAAAACCAACCTAAAAAGATGTTCACTTCCAGTGTCCGTAAACAGGACAAGAGAGCACAGACGAAGCCACCTAAGCCTACAGAATCGGGTAAAAGCATACATTCTGACCTCTCAAAAAACAGCCCCAGCAGAATGTTGTGAAACTTTTGCAATTTCAAGCTCAGATAATACTTGTCTCTTACCTTAAGTCAGCTTAATGATTTCTCGCGTGGCTTTTTAATTAGATACAGATATTAGCTTATTTTAGGAAAATCTAATTATTTTGACTAATACAAGTCCAGTGTATAACTTTCAGAGGGTCTTCTAGTCTTTTGCCTCATCAAAGAAGCTGTCTAGACACAAAACTGTGGTCACTCACTGAAACATTCTTCTGGCTGGGTATGCAAAAGGAAAGTACCAAGTCACTTTCCAGTTCATAGCAAAGCGGTATTTTCTCACTTTCTACATCTCCAATGAAACTGTTGAAAATAATTCACTCTAAAGGCCCAATGGTATTCAATTGTTTTTAATTATTTAGAAGGCTTGTTTAAGCTTCTCTGTATTCTGAGCAGGGATGTGTAAGTGGTGAGGAAATATTGACAGCTGAGAGGAATACTCTGCTGGGATATAATAGAATGTGATCTCACCAGAAAAAGTTGTGTGCTAGAGAGAATTTTTTCAGCAGGAGCAGGGGAGTGGAGGATGGATTTATATTGAACCATCTTTGTCCTCTCCCTTAATCCCACTCATGAAGAAATTAGACCAGGAATTCAGGAACCCATTTTCTGGCCATGAAATAGCAGCAGTTGACTTGCTCACAGCTTTTAATGGCCTCATGGGCACTATACTCCTATCAAGTGAATCACAACTGTCACTGTGCATCAGAATCACCTGGTGAGCTTTTTTAAAAATTACAGATGGTCCTGGCTCCATCCTTAGAGATTCTAATTCATTTGCTTCAGGAAACGGCATGGGCATTGGTGTTTTTAAAAGAGCCCTAGGTGATTCTAATGTGTAGCCAGGATTGAGAACCACTGGTTGAGCCTAAGTCACTAAGTCAATTGACCATAAGCAGGATGAGGGAGGGAGTGGAATTAGGAATACGGAGGTAGTCTCCTTGGCTGGGGTAGTTGGGTTGGTACAATATTGTTTATCATCAACTTTTACTGGGTGCATCTATTAAGTCATCAATCAATTCATTTCACATGAAATCATGGATTGGCAAACGCAAATGACATTACCTTATTTGAAATTTTAGAAACTAAGTAGATACAATATGTTTCCCCCTGGTCTCAGTTCAAAGATGTAAGACAATCCAGTAATAACCACCTGAAGATTGGCAGTTATAGCCATAAGTATTACCTCCCAGGCCTTCCCATGCCCAGGGCCCTGTGGCCATAGCCATGTTGATTTTACCCCTTTGACATGCCACCCATGGCATCACACAGATCCTAACTTTTAGAAGTCTGGCACCAAAGGGAGAAGGGTTTAGAAAGCACTAGAGCAGGGGGATCAGAGGAAAACTGAAAGGAGGAAACATTTTATGGCATTCCATAAACAACATGCCCCAATATCTCTGGGGTTCCTTATTGCTTGTGTGTTATTTGCTGTGGTTCCAGTTGGATTTGAAGCTCAGAAGATACTGCAAGTGCCTGCCATGGAAAAAGAAACCAAACGATCTTCAACTCTCCCAGCCAAGTTCCAGAAGCCCGTTGAGCCAGTTGAGCCTGTCTGGTTCTCCCTGGCCAGGAACAAAGCCAAAGCATGGAGCCACATGGCAGAAATCATGCAATAAAGAGCTCTTGTGTGGAGCATCAGCACTTTTTTATTTATTTATTTTTTTTTTTGAGACGGAATCTCTCTCTGTTACCCAGACTGGAGTGCAGTGGCGCGATCTCCGCTCACTGCAAGCTCCGCCTCTCGGGTTCACGCCACTCTCCAGCCTCAGTCTCCCGAGTAGCTGGGACTACAGGCGCCCGCCATCACGCCCGGCTAATTTTGTTTTCGTATTTTTAGTAGAGACGGGGTTTCACCATGTTGGCCAGGATGGTCTTGATCTCCTGACCTTGTGATCCGCCCGCCTCGGCCTCCCAAAGTGCTGGGATTACAGGCGTGAGCCACCGCGCCCGGCCAAGCATCAGCATTTTAAATGATAATTGCTAATAGCTGTATTAATTCTATGTAGTGATCTTTTTACTGTGACCACTTTTATTAAGCAAAATAAGTATTAAGCAAACTAAGAATTTATTAAGCAAAATAAGAATTTATTAAGCAAAATAGCCTTAGAAATGCGAATTAAAACATAATTATTTGAATGAAATAAATGTCACGAATGCTTAACCTTCCATGTAGTCACTGCCAGCACCCAGAAACCCAGCATTTCCTCTATTAAAACTATGGAAAACATTTGCACTGCGATAAAATTGCAAAATCTTTAACTTTGGACAATGCACTTTAGAAGGGAGAAAGCAAAAACATTTTGTTGGAGCAATTAGAAAATTGTCATTTCCCTCAACCAAATAAGGTAATTCTAATGGAAACATTCAGATAATTTGACCCAAAGATTGGCCTTTAGGTTTTATGAGCCTAGATGGATGCTGCAATTATTTGGTTGTTGCTCTAAGCTTTGCAAGGCATCCTAAAGGAGGTGGTGGAAGTGAAAATTCTGGGTCTCCAAGAAAATTTCTGCACAGCCAGTTCTCCAATCAGCCTATCACCCCTTGAAACATCTTGCCTGTGTCCCTGGGGGCCCCTGATGCTTTCTCCTTGGGTGATAGTAACACGCAGAGCACTTACACAAAGCTCCCTCTTTGGACATGCCCCATGTCGACCTGTCACAGGCCTGGCTGCAGCGAGCACCTCCCTATGATGCAGAATGCTTCTTGGGAATTATCTTACTCCTCTGGAGGGTTAGTCCATCAGTGTTTTGCTTCTTGTCCCAATACTACTGTGACCCTCTCTGATCGTACAGAAATCACTGCCTATCATGTATATCCTGTTAAGCACTGAAGACCCTATTGAAATTAGAGTTCTGCAGATGCCAAAAGCTGTACTTTCCATCAGGCAGATGGCAAGCTTACTGCCTTGATGCACATCTGGAGCCACTGGAGCTCCTTCCTCTCTGGTTCCAGCCTTAAGGTGGAGAACTCCATGGAGCTTCTTGTCCTTTCCCCTCAGCTGTCTTTGCTTCACAAGGTTTTAGCCCAAAGCAAGATTGCAATCCCAAAGCCACAGAGAAATGAACTTTCTGCTACCTGGAAGCTTTAAGTGAGTACATCAGCTTTTCCCCACCCTAATTCCTAGAGGCACACACCTCAAAAGTTACTAGGCTGGAGAGACCCTACCTTCCAGTGACCCACTCATCCCCCAGCCACGGAGAAGAGGGAAGACCAAAAAGGGAGAGTGAGAAAGAGGATGAGAGGGATGGCCAGCTATGAGGGGAGGGGGCAAGTAACCCAGCAAATGTTGATGCCTCCCTTCCCATCTTGCCACACGGTCTTTTTCTTTTGTAGCACAGCCTCCATTAATAACTCCCCGGCTGAGGATGAAGATGTAGGCACCTTTACCCCCAGAGCCAGTTCCTTAATTGGCTGGCTTTCTGAGATGCAGACCACCCTAGAATCTCATCTAGGTTCACTAGAAGTTAGTTAAATCTTCCTTTCTATGTCTTTCCCTTCATTCCATCCCCCAAACCCACCAAACACTAAAAGGGAGAGCTCCCTTTGGATGTCTGGGCAGTAAACCTAGCTCATTTTTCTAGGAGACCCAGAAGTGACTTCTGAGTAGTTATCACTGTGTCTGCCTCTGTTACACTGTGCTGCTTTGCTTAAACAGAAGTGCAGGCCTGGACATCTGACTGTGCCTTTATATTCTGAGTGGGGTGCTGCCCCATGCAAAAAAATCCAGAGAGGTAGTGAGGTGTCAGAGCTAAACACTTGGTGCTGGGTTTTGCTGATGCTGGTATAATGTGACACAGTACAATTACATGCTAAATTTTGCATTTTCTCTATATGACATCTATTTTTCCTGATACTGTGCCTTTGCCATTTTGATAATGCTATTTTGATTGAGTGAATTTTATTTCCTTTGTATTCCCATAGTGAACAATATATTAAGGTAGATGCCCTGTATCTGGGTACTACTGGTAGATTCGCTGTTACACCTCCCTTCCCTTTTTCACAGTGAACCCGTATTCAGTTATTCTCACTCTGAGAACCCTCCAATAACAATTTCTTTTCCACAGTTAACAACGCAGCTGTTACACCTCCCTTCCTTTTTTTCACAGTGAACCTGTATTCAGCTATTCTCACTCTGAGAACTCTCCAATAACAATTTCTTTTTCACAGTTAACAACAAAGCTCTGTTTTTAAATGAAGAGATTAAGTTCTTTTTAAATGCCTAAAGGCATATTCTGACAACTTTTCTACTTCTTTAGCTTTTTTGATTTATGATATATGCAAAGCAAATAAATTCAATAAAGCCTATTCTGTAGTCCATCTCTGTCTGTGACATGGGGCGGGAAATCAAATAGGATATTGACAACTCAGAGCTGAAGGTTGTCAGAGAAGTAAAATTTTTTTTTTTTTTTGAGACGGAGTCTCGCACTGTCGCCCAGGCTGGAGTGCAGTGCCTCGATGTCGGCTTACTGCAAGCTCCACCTCCCAGGTTCACGCCTTCCCCTGCCTCAGCCTTCCGAGTAGCTGGGACTACAGGCGCCCACCACCACGCCTGGCTAATCTTTTTTGTAGTTTTAGTAGAGACGGGGTTTCACTGTGTTAGCCAGGATGGTCTCGATCTCCTGACCTCGTGATCTGCTCGTCTCGGCCTCCCAAAGTGCTGGGATTACAGGCGTGAGCCACTGAGCCCGGCCGAAGTAAAATGTTCTTAAGAGGTGGTGCTGAGAATAACGGGCATCCACGCAGGTGTGCCTGACCAAGCTGATGGCTCTCAGGTGTACACTGATATTTGGTATGGAGGAGAAGGGCCATTGAAGAGGTTTTGTGTTTGGACACCTGGAGAATAAAGAGGAGGTGTGGTTGGGGGGCGAGCAGAAGAGACGAGGTGATTGGTGGTTGCACTGTAGCCTGGGTCAGGGACGAAGTCCAAGTCCTATGGCAAGATGGGTTACTGCAACAAGCACTTTTCAGAAGCAAGGGGCCCTACTGTGCTCAGGTAACAAAGGGGCATGGAGGGAGGAAGGGAAAGGGGTTATAGGCCAGATAATGAGCCTGGCTCACCTGTAACATTTTCAGGGTTTAGAACAAGAGTTCAACTTGGGATCCACATACCATATGTCTAAATATTTGAAATGTTTAAATAAACGGATACAGCATGTTTTATTTAATGGTTTCTCTCCTTCCATGACAAATGTACCTTCACAATGACCTCAAAGGCCAGGTTGGGTTCTAGAATTCTCAGACTCCTGTAAGTCCTGCCCCAGTGGTGTGAGAAGAACTGCTCCCCTTCCCCCTCCCGCTTTAGAAATATTTCAGACCTACACAAAATTGTAGAAAACATTACTATAAACATCCATATATCTACTATTCAGCTTAAGAAATGTAAAATTACAAATATAGTTGATGCCTGCTGTGGAGACTTCTCTACTAGAATGCCCCTCCCTTTCTTTCCCTGAGAGGTAACCACCATCTCAAATGTGCTTCTTTCAAATGCACACCTTTCTGTATGCTACACTTGTGTGCATCTCTTACAAGCACATCTTTTAGTCTCTCTATATGTACCCATAATCAATTTATGGTGATCATTTGTATGTTTTCTTAGAAGTCATATGCATGGTATCATGTTTGTATCCTTTTGGACCCGACTTTTTCCTTTATGCATTTTTCCTCTCTAGGCCTCAGCCCCTGTGAATTCTAGTCTTCTCCCCAGCCCATCCCTTGCTGTCCCTTTCAGTTTACCTGAAACAGCCCCGAGCCAGTGAATTAACCCTGGCTCGACAGAAGGTGCTCAGCTTCTTCCTCTGTTGCTTGAAACCAGTGGTTCTCAAACCTTAGTGTTCATCAGAAGCCCCTGGGGGGTGTGTTAAAACACAGATTGCTGACCCCACCCCAGATTTTCAGATTCCGTAGGTCTTGGGTGGAGTCTGAGAATTCCCAGGTAATGCTGATGATGCTGTTTGGGGACCAAACTTTGAGAACCACTGCTCCAAATCAAAGTCTGGGCCCAAGCTCAGCAATACCATGTGGCTTCCAGGCAACCTGGGCCATCCATGAAATTTTCTTCAAAACCATGCTCTAGAGCAGTATTGTCCAATAGACATGTAATGTGATCTACATGGGTAATTCTAAATGTTCTAGTAGCCACATTTGAAAATAAAAAGAAACCAACAAAAACTTTAATATTTCATTTTAATTCAAGTATTATCATCTCAACATGTAATCAGTATGAAAATCATTAGTAAGATATGCAATATTATTTTCACACTTACAGCACATATTAAACAGACTAGCCATATTACAAGTTCTCAGCAGCCACAACATTACTAGTGACTAAGGTAGTAGACAGTACAGCTCTAAAGACTTGAGCCCCATCTCTCTCTTTTCAAAAATGGTTTTAAACTTGACATTTTAAATGACTTTTGGCTGCAGTAAAAGAATTTAAAACAGTCTTACTAAATGGAAAGTAATACCTTTCAATGAAGGTATGGTGGGCCAAAACAAAGAGGTAAAAGAGAGATTTGAGTCAGAATTATTTATTGAAAAATCTCTCCATGTTTCAATTTATTCATTTAAAACAAACTTTTATTTCTAACTTGAACAAACACTGTCAAATACATTTGTGAAAGATAAAAGTTAGATGTCACTAGATATCACTTTTAAGGTAATGAACTTTGGAATGATATGTGTTAAAATTCTCACAGGCGTCTGAATAAAATAAAATAAAAACAATGAACAACAGTCTTCTTTCTTCATCTTCTTTCTATTCTTCCCAACTACAGAATGAAATGAGAAAAAAATAAACAATGGTACATTAACCAGCACCAGTGACTTTCTAAATAGGAGAAAATGGCCAGCTCTGTGTATATCTGCAACATTTGTGTGCTATATCTTAAACAAGTAGAGAAGAACACCTTTTCCTTTTGTAACTTGCAAGCTTAGATATCAGGGTGCTTGTGGAACTGATGGTTCCAGTCAAATGATCACACCAACCTTGTCTCCCTAGCACCAGAAAAGCTTGTTGTTGTTGTTTTTACATGAGAGGCAATTCTGGGATTCAAATAAATATCTCAAGCTTTAACAGCCTGTGCTAGTTCCACAAATGATACTCCCTTACTCTCCAAGACCCTTGGTTTCCATATCTACCATATGGGAAAGAAGCTGTTATGAAATAATACAGCTGTGAAAATGCAAAAAAAAAGAAAAAATGTTAACCATTTAAATATACTCAAAGACAGATATGCCTTATGACTTAAATTACACACATTCTTTTCGTTGTCACATAAAATACAAAGATATATAGCTAAACAAATATTTAGGTATTAGTCATTAAATGTGGTCCTACTTGAAATTCTTAGCTTTTTGCTATTTGTAAGCAGTCACTTTGTAAAAGGCATTGAGTTGTCTCCTAGTTACTATGGGAGCCTGCATTTCTGTGGCTAAGTAATGAAATCCCAACTAATGTGTGGCCCAAGAAAGTTAGATGCTGCGTCTGGCAACTGTTTTCTACACAAATATTGATCTTAGGTAGTAGGTCTGATACATTTGCCACTTGTTAGTAGTCCTGCAGCTAGAGGACAAAAGACCTCAACACGAACAAATGAGTAGCCATGAAGTATATTTCAGAACACACTGCAGTTCATATTACTAGGTACATGAATATTCTAGTAACATTTTAAGTAAGTTAAATTGAATTTTTAAACTAAAACTTTTTCTTAATTAATTTACTGGGAATTTTTTTTTAAATAAAACTGTCAGTAACAGGTAAATGCCAGGAATAGTTGAGTGATTCTCAAAGCTATACACTGATACCTGGATTTTCTCGGCTTCCCCTCTGCTGCGTCTAGGGTCCCTTTGGAGTTCTTCGCCTTGTTTTCTGCATCCTTCTCTTTCTCTTCTTTCTCTTCCTCGCCTGCAGCATCTTGGGCCTCTTCATCCCACTTTTCATGCTGATATTTAGTGACTTCTTTAGTGAAGAATAATACAGACATTGGGACCAGACATTCACAGAAAATATAGCCCAATTTATAACTAGCAACGCACTCAGTACTCCACCCTCAGGAGAAGCAGGAGGATAGACTTAACTAAGAAAGGAATAGCTGGGCACCTTCCTACTGGTTTTCACAACAGTGCCATGGCCCTCACGTTGCTGCTGCCTGATCATTTCCACAGTGACACTATTTCCCTTTTTTCCAGTAAATCTCCCACCCAAAGCTGCTGATTATTTCTAGTTCTTTGGAGAAGAGATCAGAATCATGGTGTCTGATCTCATTCTAAGTGTTTTGGTCAGAACTTTGTTGGGAAAATATTTGTTGCCTCAAAAGACAAATTCTATGGTGAAGCTCATTGGTTCTTCACCCACCTGAATGTTTCATTTTTACCAAGGGCCCCTGTATCACTTCATCATTTGAGGATCAACTTTCTAAGAATATTTACACTTTGAAAAGCCATGAACAAAAAAGGATGCCTGCCATTTGCCTGTTCTTTTCTTTCCGTTGTCTCTTGTTTCCTGCTGAGCTCCCTCCTGAACCCCTATCTACCTGGCCATTCATCTGTGGGCCCCCCAAACGGCATTGATGATCTCAGATCTTCTATCAAACACAGGTTGGTAGAGGGCGGCATGCTTTCTCAAAAATCATAGAGGTCGTTAGAGAATTAGGCTTCGACTCATTGGGACACATTTGGCCTTAAGTTTCAGGAGGGCCCTGACCCCCACTTCACCACCCGAGGCCCCGACCCCCCGTCACCACCCGCTTCACCAGCTGTGTGCACACCGCGTCCCTGCCTGGAACCCTTGGGTGCATGGGTCCCTGCCTCCTCGCCACTGCAGATAGCCCATTCCTCACCCTCGGGGGCAGCAGCCTCCTCTGTGGCTGGTTCCTCTGCGGCCGGTTCCTCTGTGGGCTCCTCCTCTGCTGCCGGTTCCTCTTCGGACTCCTCCTCTGCAGCCCGTTCCTCTGTGGCCGGCTCCTCTGCGGCCTCCTCTGCAAGCTCCTCCTCTGCGGCCTCCTCTGCAAGCTCCTCCTCTGCGGCCTCCTCTGTAGGCTTCTCTGATGCCTTCTCTGCGGGCTCTTCTGCAGGCTCCCTGGCCATCTCGGCCGGGTCTGCTGGCACCTCAGGCTCTGGGGCCGACGCGGCCTCCTGGAGCAGGCCCAGGCCCTCGCCCTCAGGGCCCGCGTCCCCCGCGCCCAGCCTCTCAGGCACCAGCAACAGCCGGGGCTCATCTGAGCCACTGGACGCCGCATCTGAGGTACTGGGTGCCGCAGTGCGGCGCCTCCGCATCAGGTGGCTGCCACGCATCCGGATCAGGATGTGGTCGTTGAGATAGATGCGGCGGAGAAGGGAGTGGACCATGTCCAGAAACTCCACGCGAAACCCTATTATGGGGTAGCGATGGGCGGCCGCGACCAAGTTGATGTTGTCCGCCTCGTTCCTCTCTTCCTCCTCCTCCTCCTCTTCCTCCTCCTCATCTTCCTCCTCCTCCTCCTCATCTTCCTCCTCCTCCACCATCTCCACTACTATCCTGATCTCCCAGTCTTCCTCGGCGTTCCCGCTCCCGGAGGCTGCGGCCAAGCCTGCCGCCTGCCCACCCTCCTCCTCCCCGAGGCCTCTCATGGGCCCTGCGACTCCGGCCACCTCGGCCGCGGGCACCGTGTTGCCACTGTCGGGGCCAGAGTCACCGCCCTCCCGGTCACCTCCGGCCTCGGCCTGCGCTCCCTCCTGGCTCACTGGGGCCTCCTGGTCCTCTTGGATCGGGTCTCGATCTCCTGTGGCAGACATGACGCCAGTCAGTGCCTCAACTGGAGTGGCGACTAGGCTGAGGTGATGACGTTGAAGACGGTGGCCACTGACGTGGCTGTGGCTGAGGGGAGGTGAGGGGCTGGGCTGCTGAGAGAATAAGAGTCTGTCTCTTTACTGAGGGAATAAAAGTCTGTCTCTGAGGACACCCTAAGGTGGGAAGGGCAGGGAGCCAATCCCGGGAGCCTCCCGCCAAGGTTGTCCTGAGAGGACTTAGACAAGGCGGGAAAGATTCGGGTTGTTAAGTGACGGGGGCGGGACTGGAAGGGTCAAGGAGGGGCTCTCAGTGAGCTCTAAGCTCATTTGCTGAAAACTTCAGATTGACATGCTCTGCGCCCAATGAAGATCAAGGCCCTTAAGCTCTATGACAACTCAGAATCCAGAACTCTACCTTTTCTTTGAGGCCTTAGTGTCCAGGGCTAGCCTTTAGGTCCACACAAGTCCTGTCCTTTTAATTTTACGATTATTAGCAGCACTATAGTGATCTAATGTGGAGGCACCCTGGATTGGGGAAACTTCTTCTGTAAAGGGCAGAAAGGAAACATTTTAGGTTCTGCAAGGCCCAGAAGCAATATCAAGACTGTTATGTAATTACTATCACTAAGTAGGTTTCCTGCCTTCCATAGGACACATAATCCTTTTTGTACCACCATTTTTTTTTTTTTTTTTTTTTTGAGACAGAGTCTCACTTTGTCGCCCAGGCTGGAGTGCAGTGGCGAGATCTTGGCTCACTACAAGCTCCGCTTCCCGGATTCCCGCCATTATGCTGCCTCAGCGTCCCGAGTAGCTCGGACTACAGGCGCCCGCCACCATGCCCGGCTAATTTTTTTGTATTTTTAGTAGAGATGGGGTTTCACTGTGTTAGCCAGGATGGTCTCAATCTCCTGACCTCGTGATCCACCCACCTCGGCCTCCCAAAGTGCTGGGATTACAGGCGTAAGCCACCATGCCCGGCCTGTACCACCATTATTTTCTGTATTTGCCTGGTCAGTGCCCTCCAATCTTCTTCACCCCCTACCTAAAGTGATCAACCTTATTCATTAAACCATTTATTTATTCATTTACCAAATTATTGAGTGCCTTACATGTACCAGTGCCATGCCTCCTTACAACTGTCATTTGTACCTCTTGCTTGTTTGACTGATGAACTCCAAAGATGACAGACTGCTCATGGTTTACATCCTAGTGCCTCTTCCCCCATCATTCCTGTGCCCCTCTTTGGGGTGGAGGTTAGCTAAGACCTCTGGAAGCTGAGCCTTCCTAGCTGCATAGAGTGTCAACGTTCCAATATATTTGCTGAGACTCCAGTTTATACTAAATCATTTCCTCTTCAGTTGCCTTGTCCACTTATCAGTGAGTGTGAAACACAATGTGATGACTGCTGTCAATCTTGAAGTCTCTAGGGCAAAAAGTACACAGCAGTAGCTGCTTCTTTCTGCAGGGAGATAGGACTGGGCACTGGGCTTGTTATGGAGCAAGTTGTTGTCAAGGAGTGAGGCAGATCCTGGAGGAGATGGTTCTGTTGCAGTGGCAGTAAGCTATCTTACCAGTTGTTTTCAAGTCCCTGGGAGGGGAAACTAGTTAGCACCAGCAAACAGAAGAGAGAGGAAAAAGCTGAGCAGGTGTGCTTTCAAGAAGTGGAGTGAAACTACCTGAAGTGAAACTGAGGGAGAGTGTCCTCCTAGCTCCCGCATTGGGGCTCTCTTCATGGCAAGTACGTGAGCCAGAAGTCCGTGGAACAATCTCCATAGCCTTGGTTATCTGCCTGATCCTGCTGCCTGCAGATGCAGACCCATCCAGGATGTCACATTCCCTTATCTCTGGTGTGTAGTTGCTACCTTTCCTTTATCTCCAGCTATCCCACTCATGACATCTGATCTTTGCCAAGCCAGGTAGTTGGCACAACCCAGGGTTTCAGATTTTCTTAGGGAAAGGTGCTCTCTTTCCCCACTCCACCTCCCTCTGTCAGTCAACAGAAGTGGCCAAGTCCTTTCTATTTGCAGACCCACCATCAAGGTCAAAGTGGGCCAGTGGGAGAGACCTAAAGCCACAACAACCCTCAGAGGTTTCCACTTAATGTTGGGATGACAGGGAACACCCCTGGAAGACCAGCCCAAAGATCTCCTTTACAGCAGCCTGGCTCAAAACTCACCGCCTCCAGGCAGCCTACTTTTCTTTATCTGTCCCCCACCACCCTCACCAGACACTATCCTGAATGACAGTGGTATGTATGGACATGTTTAGCTCCTCTAAGAAAGCAAAGGCCCTTTAGGGTGAATGTCCAGGCCTGCCTCAAGTTTGTAACACCCATGGTGCCTGCCACAGGGCTCTGCACCAGGTCGGTGTTTGATGAATGTTTGCTAAATGAATCAAACGGCTTTGGAATCACTATCACCATGAATGGTGTTTTTCTCTTCTATCTGCCTAGGGCTTGACTGTCTACAAAAGGCCTTGCTATCCCCTCTTCCTTTCTCTCTTGGGATCGTCTCCCTGGCCAGGTGAGATTTCTGCTCTTGCAACCTAGTGTGATTCTGCTGTGAGGCTGGGGACAATGAGGGATCTCACCCCTCAGGGGAGACCCTTCCCCCACCCCCGACATACAGGGAGTGACTTGGTCCCTTGCTTGCCTCCTAGTCTACTGTGTCACAGCCAGAGTAGGCTGCGGGTGCCTACTCTGTGCCTACTCTGGCACAGGAGTGCCATCTCCTTCCAGGCCAGGTAGAGCCCATGGTCCTCAAGCCCAGCACTTCCTGCTGCTCATGGAAGCCACGGGAGGGGGGCGGGGGACAATCTGGAATGCTGGTCTCTCTTGGGATTTGACCTTGGCTCCCACATCCCAAGGGGGTCATTGCACAGACTCTGTGACTTTGAGCTCAGACCCTGAGAGTGGAGTTGCATGTCAGGGCTCCATCCTTCTGATTCTGGGCAAGTCTGCACCACCACAAGCTCCTTTTCACTTACAGGCTCATCTAGCTTGTGGGGTTTATGCCTTTCCTTGCATCATCAGTCTTCTTTCCTACACTGAAGTTTGTTCATCATTCTTCGTGACTACCATCCACAGGGATGACTTATCCCACTACCTGGAATTCCACTTCCGTGACCTCCTCATCTGATCTTTTCTACAACCTTACATCAGATACTTACCCCCATGGTCCTACACTAGCCTTTTCCATTACCAGAAAGGGCACCATTTAGAAAATTTCTTCTCTACTGCTACAATGTTTCAATCCCATCAGATTCTTTCCCCAATCTGCTGACCTAGCCACTTTTTCACTCTACCTTCCTACCATCTTCTTCATTTGCCTACTTACCCAGTTTAAATTCCATCCATGTGTTGTTATTATCACAGGCAGAATGCTGGCCTCCCCAAAGATGCCCGTGTCCTAATCCCCAGAACCCTGTGGGTCTGTTAGGTTACCTGGCAGAGGGGAATTAAGGTTGCAGATGGAGTTAGTGTTGCTAATCAGTTGACTTTAGGATAGGGAGCTTATTCTGGATTAGTCAGATAGGCCCAATGCAATCACAAGCATCCTTAAAAGTGGGAGAGGGAATTAGAAGAGAGAACCAAAGAGATGGCAGCATGAGAAAGACTTGGCCTGATGTTGCTGGCTTTAAAGATGGAGGAAGGGAACTATAAGCCAGTGAATGTGGGCAGACTGTAGGAGCTGGAAAAGTCAAAGAAACAGATTCTCCTCTAGAGTTTCCAGAAGGAATGCAGCTGTGCCCACACCTTGATTTCAGCTCAATGACACTTCTGACCTCTGCAACTCTAATATTTTAAGTCTGTATTTTAAGCCACAAAGTTTGTGGTGATTTGTTACAGCAGAAATAGGAAACCGATACCTACTCACTCACTCCATTCCCTTTCTCCTCTTAGCTGTCTATCATATCTACTAGGCAAAACCCCAAACTCTAGTTGAATTGCATTATATTACTTTTTCCTTACCACTAAATGAAGCAGATAAAAATATTGAAAATTGGTTGACTAAATTCACTAAAAATGTGTGGTCATGAGCACAAGACTGCGTGGCAACCACAGTTTCACTACACTTTCTCTCCACCCCAAATCTTTGACAATTTTGCCATTGAACACACAAACGTTTCTGTTTCTTAGCTTCTACATTTCCAATGATTTGCCATCTACCCTACCTCATCCACTTACTCTCAGGACCATGCCAAGGATCCTAGACCTTTCTTAATGAAAATATGCGTCACTCCCAAAATCTCAAGATTAAAAAATCTTAAGAATTCCACACTCTGACCACCACTTCTTATTTTTCCAGTTTGGTGCCCTTGCTCCGATTATGGTCTGCAATGACCACCATGTGGTCAAAGCCATCAATCTCTTCCTATTCTCGGTTTTCTTGATCCTTCAGTAGCAGCTACCCACATTACTCTTCCTTAAACAGCCCCTTTCAGGATTTCTGTGGCATTACAGTTTTCTGAGTTTTCTCCTCTTTGGACACTCTTTATCTCATTCCCCCAAACTAGAGTTTCTCTGGGCTCTGTTCTGAGACTTCACCTTTCTATCTTTCAAGGCCTTGAAGATAACCCAATGATTACAATTTCCAAATTGATATCTGTGTCTCAAACCCCTCTTCCAAGTTTATAACAAATTTGACTTGGCATCTCCACTTGAGTATCTCACAGATCTCTCCAACTTGAAGTGGCTAAAATGTCATTCTGGATTTGCTCCTCCTCTCTGCTTGTTCTTTCCTCTTAGGAAATGGCACTTCTACCCACCAAGATGCTTTCATCGGAAACCTGGTTGCCCTCTTTAATTCTTTTCTACATCCATTCCATCTGTCGGCTTACCTCCTAAACGTCTCTCAAATCTGTCCATTTCTCATCTCTTCAACTATTAATACTCTCATTCTACTGCAAACCTTTAGCATTTCTGATTCGACTACTCAATAGCTTCCTAACTGGTTTTTCCCCTTCCAGTGGATTCTGCACAACTAGAGAGTTTTTTAAAGAAGATAATTCATATCCTTTCAGTCGTCCTGTTTAAAAACCTTCACTGGCTTCTTGTGAATTAAATAAGATATAAACTCCTTATCTTATCCCATAAGACCCTTTGTGATCTAGCCTTTTCCTGGCACTGTTCTCATAATTTCTAGAATACATGTTCTTTCCTACATATGAAATTCCATCTGCTGGAAAAATCCCCTTACCCCCTACTCTCATGTAAGATCGTGCAGATTGTTCTCTACACAAAGGTATCCAGCTGAGGTGTAGGGTGGGCCGAAATCTAGCCTGAAGTCCTCTTGCCAAGCTGTGCTCCTTGGTGTGCAAGACCTTCCTTCTACTCTTTCCATGGCTGGCTTCTTCTCAACCTTCAAGTCTCGGCTTCAATGTCAACTCCTCAAAGAGGCCTTCTCTGACCTCCGTTATTTTCTGTCTCACTGCCATATCTGTCTACTACCTTCATAGAACCTATCACCATCTGTAAGTATAGATTTGCTGTCTTTCTCCCTGTAAGCTCCACGAGAACAGACATCTTGTTTGTCTTGTGCCATGCTATATCACCACAGCACCTAATACATAATCACGTACTGAGAAGTGATAGTTGATGAGAAAGAAGGAAACTCCTGAGAAGAGAATGCAAAGAGCAAAGAGAGGGTCTAGGTTCTGCTTTGCCCAGGTGCTTCCTGCCACACTGATTGGCATCAGAAAAAGCCTTCATGTCATAGAGAAACCACAAGTGTGACCAGAAATTCTCAAATGTGGCAGCACATCAGAATCTCGTGGGGATTAAATTAAAAAGTCTTCATGTCATAGAGAAAGCACAAGTTTGGCCTGAAATTCTCAAATGTGGCATCACATCAAAACCTCGTGGGGATTAAATAAAATAACATAACCGCTTCTCCTCTGTCTTTCAAGGTTCTGATTCATTGGGTCTGGGTGGCTGCTGCAGACACTCTCGGTGCACTACCTAGAGACTGCCACTGAGTGGAGCTGTATGACTCTGTTTCAGAGTAGAGGTCGCACTTCGCTCCAAGAGAAGGCAAAAGTTACAGAAGGATTTTTTTTTTTTTTTTTTTTTTTTAGCTACTCTGACCTCAGATATTCTCATTCCAGGAGGGTGGCCCAGGCATTGCCTCCAGAAATGTTTAAGTTTTGGTTTCTTTTCTGTGCCCTTCCAGATTCACAATAAGGACATCTGTCCTTACCTAAAAGCTTCCCCTCACCTCTCCTAACCCACCCCCACAAAGCTCTACCAATATCCTCTTACCTTCTGCCCAAAACTTCCTGTACTTTTCTATTCTTATCTTTTACCTCTCTATCTTGTCTTTCTCTTCTTTTTCTGGGAATCATTCTTCCTCAGTTTTCTTACTTGTAATAGGAGGATAAGAGTGGCATTGTGAGGATCTAAGGAGATACCACATACCAAATTGCATTGATCTAACTTGGCATGTAGTATCTTCATAGATTTTTACACCAATGCCATTCTAATCCACACAGTGATGGTAGCTTCTCTATTCAAGCAAACACAATTTTATTAATGCGTATTTTCAAGAACACGTATTATACAAAGTGAAATACATCCAAAGAGTATTTAGAGAGAAGATTTGTATGCGCTACTACCCTGCTTTTTGCAATCGGTCAAGAACCAGCCTCTGAGTGAACTGGAGGGGAAGGCACGGAAGAGGTAACAGAAGGGGCTAGGAAAAAGATTCTTCCAGGGCCTTAATCAGCCTGAAATTCTTTGGAACCAGCTGATCTAATAATTCTTCAGAGACTGTCAGTGCACTGGTGCCCAATGAATGCCTCCATACAAAGCTGCAAGCCCACTATCTATGGCAGTCTAGGACTGGGAAAGAACAAAGAAAGGTTATAACTGAGCGGACCTCAGTTCAAAGAAATGAGAACAAGAATCAGGTCGCTCTTGGCCAGATAGATAGATAGATAGATAGATGATAGATAGATAGATAGATAGATAGATAGATAGATAGATAGATGATAGATAGATAGATAGATAGATAGATAGATAGATGATAGATAGATATGATTTCCCCTTCCTCTATATTCCAAATGGCTTGCAAAAGGTGTTCTTGTTTCTCATGGCAGGGCTATCAATGGGGCAATTGAAGGAGCTACTGTAAATGACTGTAACTAAAGAACATTTCTTTTTTTTTTTTTTTTTTTGAGACGGAGTCTCTGTCGCCCAGGCTGGAGTGCAGTGGCGCAATCTCGGCTCACTGCAAGCTCCGCCTCCCGGGTTCACGCCATTCTCCTGCCTCAGCCTCTCCGAGTAGCTGGGACTACAGGCGCCCGCCACCACGCCCGGCTAATTTTTTTTTTTTTGTATTTTTAGTAGAGACGGGGTTTCACCGTGGTCTCGATCTCTTGACCTCGTGATCCGCCCGCCTCGGCCTCCCAAAGTGCTGGGATTACAAGCGTGAGCCACCGCGCCCGGCCTAAAGAACATTTCAAGACAGCTCCGTGGGCTGTTTGACAGGTCTAGTTCAGGAAGCCCCATGCCAACAACCAAGCAACTCCCTTTGCAGTACAGCCCACAGCTCATCCTCTGGGCTGGTTTAGCTTCAAATGACCATTTGGCACTTTTTGGCAACAGGTTGCCTCACCAGCCCACTGACCTCCAGAGTCTTCTGGAAGTTAAAAGGACACACATTCACTGCCATAAGTTCTAATAACCTATAGCAGTTCCCACTCAAGCCACTCCACTGACAGTTGGAGCGGGTGGGGAGAGATAGGGGAGGGCTGAAAAGGGAAATGTTGCAGACAGAGAGCTTATTCGAAATGCATTAGGGTGCTTTCTCTTTGAAGGAATTTGCAGGCAAGGGTTTTGTAAAGGAAAAAGTGCTTTGGTATGCGGGTAATATGCAGTCATTTATCTGTGTAGTAAGCTTAGATCTTATCCATCACATTTTTTTTTACCCTTGAGCTCATCTCTATTAGGGAGATTCTGATTTCTCCAACTCCTTGAGAGGCACCCCAGGTCCAGGGAAAAAAATGAATAAGGATGCCTTTCTCCAGAGGATGGTACTTTTTAATTCCAGATGTTCCTGCTGTGAATATAAAAAAAGAATTTGTCAGACTCGGGGGCTGAACTGCCTGGATTTTAACCCAAGCTCTGCCACTTAGTACCTGTGTGATCTTGGGTAGTTATTTAGCCTCCCTGCACTTCAGTGGGTTTTTTAAAATACGAAAAATGTAGATAATAAGAGCACTTATCACATAGGCTTGTTGTGAGTGTTAAATGAACTAATAGATGTAAAATCTTAGGACAAAGCCTGGCACATAAGCAACATATGGGTCCTCAGCATATAATTCCTGCCCTCAAGTAGATTAGAGTTCAGCTGGGGGGACAAAACCCATGCATTAAAGGTTAAATAGCAGTACATGCTACCGCTTCACTAGACCATATGTAGTGTTAGGCCTTAGGATATGGTAGTGAGCTGGAGAGTCTTGGTATAACCAGAAAATGCCAAAGAAACAGAGCAAACAATAAAGGCACCGAGATCAGAGTAGTGAGAAAGTATTTTGGTGTGGCGTGGTCAGAGATGTCTTCGTAGAAGAGGTAGGACTTGGCCCAGAAATAGAGCAGGGGTTGGATACATGGAAACAGAGCAATGCGGTGGGGTCAGAGAACAGGGCTTTGGAGGTAGAACACCTGTGGGATGGATGGAGGTGTTCAGGAGCCTATTTGAAATGCACTTAGGGTAGCTCCCTGCGCTACCTTCTGGTAAAATACTGATATGAGAAAGAGAAAAGCATCTCCTAACATCCGGGAGTTGGACTAGTACCATCAGCTAGGCCTTGCTGTTGCTAGGAGCTGGCCTAGCACTAGTAGCAACACCAAACTAGGTCTTGTTGTTCTGTTGAACATAAATCCACAGAATGCCAATATCAGACAAGGCAACTCTGTGACTATGATGGATCAAGGCAGAAGCAAGATAACTCTGTAATGGCTGAACCCAGACAAAACGTGAACACTGTCCAAACCACAGAAATGACCAAACATCACTCTCCCAGCTAAAATGAATGACTGCTACCCTTTACTAACTAGAGCTGTAGCTTCCCTCTACTCTACCCTCCCTCTAGCTAAAACTTATTGAAATACTTGATCACAGAATTGTTCTACTGTCTGACAGCATCCAATTTAGGGCAAATCATGGCCTTTTTTTGACCTTCCCCCAAGTCATCTAGCCAATGCCCAAATCCTATAACAAATCTTTTCTAACATACTATTCTTGAGATGCCTCACAGTTCTTCACGGTGTACATACCCCCTCACTTCAACAAGTAATAAACCCAGGTTGATCAACATGTGTGTGCCTAGTGATCTTTGGCCAAAGGACATTGACAATATCACTAAAATGATTGAGGGGTATGGATGCATCCCTCTTACTAAGGTTCATTTAAAAAATTCCAAGAAACAAAGAAATGTCTGAAATAAGTGCAGCCCCACCTCATACAACACAGCATGGTAAGTAAAATGACAAAGGCAATCACAGAGCACTGTAGGGATAGAAGAGAGACTTCTTTCAGCAACTTTTCCTTAACGACCATTGTCAGGCACCGGGGATACAACAGGGAACACTATAGACAGATAAAAGAAAGAAAAATGCTGGGAGCAGTGATTCATGCCTGTAATCCCAGCACTTTGGGAGGCCGAAGCAGGTGGATCACCCGAGGTCAGGAGTTCGAGACCAGCCTGGCCAACACGGTAAAACCCTGTCTCTACTGAAAAATACAAAATTAGCCAGGTGTGGTGATGCGCGCCTGTGATACCAGCTACTCGAGAGGCTGGGGCAGGAGAATTGCTTGAACCCGGGAGGTGGAGTTTGCAGTGAGTAGAGATCGTGCCATTGCACTCCAGCCTGGGCAACAGAGCAAGACTACATCTCAAAAAAAAAAGATAGATGATAGATAGATGATAGATAGATAGATAGATAGATGATAGACAGATAAAAGATAGATAGGACAGATAAGAAGAGAGAGAGAGTCCCTGCTCAACGAATGAAGGAAGAGTACTGCAAATGTTTGAAAACCAGAAACAGCAAGTATGTTCATTAACAGGGGACCATCGTCAGAGGCAGTGTAACCTAGTGGTTGAGAGCACAGCTTGTGGATCCAACCTGCCTTGGTTTCTATCTCAGCACTGCCACTCAGCAGCTGCCAATAGAGCACAATCTCACAATCTACTGTGCATAGAAATTTCCTTTTTTACTGATCACCTCCCAGTGAGGGGTGGTAGGGAGGTAGCTCAGCTCCTGTCTGCTGCTGTTCCTACACCAACACTTGAACAAGGTCTTTCCACTTCCAAATAAGACATTCACCCAAGGCTGCTTTTTCTCTGTAATCTCTGGCTGAGGTCCCAGGGAAGATAAGTCTAGACTTCAGGCTAGTTAAATACAGAGCCCAACATAATGTACACATGGTTTTAGCATCCAGGAGAAAATTGCAATTGGTGTTTGTGCAAGGAGCTCTCTTGAAGCTATTCTTTAAGTGCTTCACAGGGATACAGACTTTATCTCATCCCCACGCCCATTCTCAATTGCATGTTTTTGAATATACGTTTGGTTCTAAACTATGCTAACCCACTGAGAGGGCTGGGGGAGGCAGTATGACTAAGGTATCTGACACCAACCTTATTCTCAAGGAGTAGACAGCCTGATTGGGGAGAGAGCCAATTGCTGATAAACAGCGCAAGAACATAGACCCAGAAGAATGTGCTAAATTACATGGCCTCTGAAAGGCCACCTGAACTTGTATCATAAATACAGGAGGAATTCTCACAGGAAGAGCTCACTGTGGGCCAAGTGAGTCTAGGACAGCTTTGTGGAGGAAGAATTGGGGATAAAATACAATTTAGATAGAAGGATTTTCAGGGGGCATTTCCTGCCTTAAATTATCTTTGGTATAAAATGAATTGGGATAATTAATTTTGAGGAAATTGTGCAAAAATGTTCCTTTGAAACCATTGGAGCCAATCTAGGGTGTTCCAAAAACAGTGCCAGAAATGGTCACTTTTTACTGCAATCCCAGCTCTCCTGGGAAATGTTGCCAAGCAGCTGGCTGCACATTTAGCCAAATATAAATTTTCCCACATATGGAAAAATCATAGAATTACAAGTGTATAAAGGCCTGCTACCTCTGATTTGAAGAGTCTCCAGGGAGAATTCCTGAACTACCACCATTAGCAAACCTCCACCTTTCACAAGTGCCAAATATTCATCCTCACCAGCATGCATTGTTATCATTATTTCTTATTTTAGCCATTCTGATAGGTGCATAGTTATATACTCACTTATTCCCCAGCTTTATTAAGGTATAATTGACAAATAAAATAATTGTATATATTTACAGTATACAACATGATGTTGTAATATATATATATATATACATATTGTGAAATGATTAAATCAAGCTAACTAATGTACCCATCAACTCACTTATTATTTTGTCGTGGTAAGAATACTTAAGATTTAGTCTCTCAGCATTTTCAAGTATACAATACTGTAACTGTAGTCACCATGCTGTACAGTAGATTTCCAGAATTTATTCATCCTACATAACTGAAACTTTGTTCCTTTTTACCAACATATTTCCACTGCCCTCACTCTCAGCCCCTGGCCACCATCATTCTACTCTCTGCCTCTATGAGTTCAACTTTTTTGGATTTCACATATAAGTGAGACCATGCAGTATTGGTCTTTCCGTAACTGTCTGGCTTCTTTCATTTAGCATAATGTCCTCCAGGTTCATCCACATTATCACAAATGACAGGATCTCATTCTTTCTTAAGGCTGAATAGTATTCCATTGTGTATATATCCCACATTTGCTTTATCCATTCATTCATCAATGGACACTTAAGTTAATTTCACATCTTAGCTATTGTGAATAATGCTGTGACGAACACGGGATTGTAGATAGCTCTTTGACATACTGATTCCATTTCTTTTGAATATATACCCAAAAGTGTGATTGCTAGATCATATGGTAGTTCTATTTTTAATTTTTTTAGGAACCTCTACACTATTTTCCCCAATGGCTGTACCAATTTACATTCCCATAAACAATATACAAGGGTTCCTTTCTCTTCAGATCCTCGCCAGCACTTTTCTTTCATATTTCTGATAATAGCCATTCTAACAAGTGTGAAGTGATCTCATTGTAGTGTTAATTTGTATTTTCCTGATGATTAAGCCTGTTGAGCATTTTTTTATATACTTGTTGGCCATATTGATGTCTTCTTTTCAGAAATGTCTATTAGGTCCCTTGCTCATTTTTTATTGAGTTACTTGTTTTCTTGCCATTGAGTGTTTGAGTTCCTTATATATTTTGGATATTAACCCCTTATCAGATGCATGGCTTGCAATTTTTTTTTCCATTCTATAGGTTGTCTTTTCACTCTGTTGATTGTTTCCTTGGCTGTGCAGAAGCTTTTTAGTTTGATGCAATCCCAATCATCTATTTTTGCTTTTGTTGCCTATGATTTGGAAGTCATAGTCCAAAAATCATTGCTCTGACTGATGTCAAGAAGTTATTTTCCCTATGTTTTCTTCTAGTAGTCTTAAATTTCAGGTCTTACATTTCAGTCTTTAATCTCTTTTATTTTTGTATATGGTGTGAGAAAAGGGTCTAATTTCATTCTTTTTCAAAGGAGACATGTGGATATCCAGTTTTCCAGTGCACTTTATTGAAGAAACTGTCTTTTCTTCATTGTGTGCTCTTGGCACTTTTTCAAAGATCAATTGACTATAAATGTGTTGAATTATTTGGGGGCTATCCTGTTCCGTTTGCCTAAATGTCTATTTTTATGCCAGTACCAGGCTGTTTTGATTACTGTAGTTCGTAGTATATTTTGAAATCAAGTAGTATGATGCTTCCAGCTTTGTTGCTTTTGGTCAAGATTGCTTTGGCTATTTGGGATCTTTTGAGGTTCCATACAAATTTTAGGATTTTTTTTTCCATTTCTGTGAAAAATCCTTGTCATTTGAATGTTGACAAGGATTGCATTAAAACTGTAGATTTCTTTGGGTAGTCTGTACATTTTAATAATATTAATTCTTCCAACCTATGAACACAGGATATCTTTTTATTTATTTATGTCTTCTTCAATTTCATCAATATTTTATAGTTTTCAGTGTGTCATATTCTTATTTTTATGTATAATGTCTCATTTGCTTTTTTCTGTGCATTTTTCATGGCTTCATTTTTCAATTTATTGTGTGCAGGATTCAATACAGTATAATTTTTCATGTTGTGTTTCCAATTAGAGTATAATTTTCTTAGTTACACTAATGACACATCTTTAGTGAAACAAAAATGAAATATTTAGTTTCCAGCATGGTTGCTGGGATCATTCCTGATTCATGTTTTTATTTTTAGTTTCTTGGCTTAGATCCTGATAAGAGAGAAAAAAGAGATGTGTTCGTCACTTTAATTATATATGTCCAGGTTTTTTTCAGAATATTTCAACTGCTTTGCGTGTCCACCAATTGTGAAAATAAATTTTTATTTGACCAAACAGTTAACAAAATATATTCTTTTTTTTAATTGCTGAAAGGCACATTAATTTCTGGTGTTAACATTTTGCTATTCCTGTAGGTATAAGATGGTTAAATTACTTTACATCTGCAGCATGATTATTATTTTATTTTTTAAATGGTTATAAATATATACGCACAGAAAAAACTAAAAGAGAAAAGGCAATAGTGGCCTCTGGGTGGTAAGATTGTGAGTTATGTTAAGTTTCTTCTTTATACCTTTGTAAATTTAATTTGCTACAATAAGTATATATTGCCTTTTTTAATAGAATTTATTTTTTAGAGAAGTTTTAGGTTCACCGAAAAATTTAGCAGAAAGTACAGAGAGTTCCCATATATATCTTGCCTCCATGCATGCACATACATTGCTTTTTTTAAAGACAGGGTCTTGCTCTGTTGCCCAGGTTGGAGTGCAGTGGCACCATCTCAGATCACTGCAACCTCCTCCTCCTGGGCTCAAGTGACCCTCCCACTTCAGCCCCGTTAGTATTTAGGACTACAGAGGCACGCCACTACACTTAACTTATTTTTTAATTTTTTGTGGAGATGGGGGTCTCACTATGTTTCCCAGGCTGGTCTTGAACTCCTGGCCTCAGGCAATCCTCCTGCCTCAGCCTCCCAAAGTGCTGGAATTACAGGCACGAGCCACTGTGCCCAGTCTACTTTTTAAAATGAGTAAAAATGTTATCAAGGAAACACAATATAATGTATGTGGAAAATCATATCATGTAGGAAGTATAAATAAGTGTTTATTGAACCTAAAAGATAAAGCTATTTGCATATTTTATAGATTTCATTTCTTTTGTTATAAAAATAATGTTAATGTATTTCTCTTTTTATGCATGTAGATCTTAAGTTCTTAAGTTTGGCTATTCAATTTATTTTATTTCATGTGATTTGTTTTCAATACAATACCAGTAGTAGTGTTTTCGTTTGGTTTTCAGTTTCTAATATTGTCCCATTTGTTTTTCCTTCATGCTTATCACAGTCACATCTCATCAATGTTACTAGCACCAAAATAATATATGATGCAGAAAATAAAAAGTAGCTATGAAATAACTGTTGACAAGGTGTTCCTGAATAGAAATATTTGTTTTATTTTTTATAACTACTCTACATTGAAGGATAATGCTTACATACTAAATGTTCAAGTCTTTTTCTTAAATATACCTATTAAAATATCCCTTTGTAGGCCAGGCACAGTAGCTCATCCCTGTAATCCCAACATTTTGGGAGGCTGAGGCTGGAGGATCACTTGAGGTCAGAAGTTTGAGAGCAGCCTGGGCAACATAGTGAGACCCTGTCTCCACAAATACATATATATTTTTAATTAACCAGGCATTGTGGCGCATGCCTGTGTTCCCAGTTATTCAGGAGGCTGAGACGGGAGGGTCATCTGAGCCTGGGAGGTTAAAGCTGCAGTGAGCTGTGATCATGCCACTGTACTCAAGCCTGGGTGACAGAGTGAGACCCTGTCTCAAAACCAAATATGTATATATACATATATATCCCTTGCAAAACAAAAGCTAAACTCTTACCCAATCTTTCAAAAATAATAATTTTAAATATTTGAACCACAGTTTCAGAAATAATTAAACTGTGAAACTGAGGCTGGGTGTGGTGGCTCAAACTTATAATCCCCACACTTTGGGAGGTCAACGCAAAAGGATAGCTTGAGGCCAGGAGTTCAAGACCAGCCTGGGTAACATAGCAAGACCTCATCTCTGCCAAAAAAAAAAAAAGTTAGCTGGGCAGGGTGGTGCATGGCTGTAGTCCCAATTCCTTGGGAGGCTGAGGCAGGAGGATCACTTGAGCCCAGGAGTTCAAGGTTGCAGTG
>NW_026652282.1:100370668-100383498 GCF_009828535.3 Hylobates moloch | reverse complement strand
CAGGCTGGAGTGCAGTGGCATGATCTCAACTCACTGCAACCTCCACCTCCCAGTTTCAAGCAATTATCCTGCCTCAGTCTCCCGAGTAGCTGGGATTACAGGCTACTGCCACCATGCCCAGCTAATTTTTGTATTTTTAATAGAGATGGGGTTTCATCATGCTGGCCAGGCTGGTCTCAAACTCCTGACCTCAGGTGATCCACCCACCCCGACCTCCCAAAGTGTTGGGATTACAGGCTTGAGCCACGCCACCCGGCCATATTTTCTTTTAGAAAATGTTTTTAGCTTTTTGATACATTATCTTTTCAATGAAAAACATGCTGGCAACATTTTTTCTAAAATTTAATAAAATATTTCTTTTTTCTTTTTTTAGCCATATTTTACAGATGATCATATTTCTTTAATTATGAATGAATCACAGACCCAGAATAACAAACTCAAACTCGTACTCCTGTGCCAATTATCTGAGAAACTTTAAATTTAAATTTGTACTTGCATAGGAGCAACCCACTCACTAACATAGAGAATAACAATATGGAGACTGTTTGTGTGCCACGATTTTAGACGCTTTTGAAATACTTACAGTGTTCTTAGTAAAATGTTCAGTCCCATTATCTTCATCTCATCGAACGAGTTAATAATGGAAACCAGTACTGAAGGACTCCAGTCTCTGGCTATGGAACTTTTTCAATTACTTAACATTGTTTCCCATGTTTTCCTTTTCTCCCATAATCTTGTCCCTTGATGAGTTGCTCTGGGTGACACAATCTAGATGGGAAACTGTAACTTGGTAACGTGTGTCTTTCCTACTCCATCAAATCCATACTTTCTTTCCAAGTGAAGCACTGAGCAGTAGAGACCTAATAGCCTTAGAAGTACCGAAAAACCTGTTAGGATCATTAACACGGAAAGGTTACACAGCAAGTGCTTCTAGATTTGGTGAGCTAAGATTGACATGATAACAAAGACAATGTTATGTTAAAACTACATGAAGTTTATGAACGTATAGGTGTTGCAGTTTCATCTGAAGAATTCTTAAGCCTTTTGAAAAATACAAGCCCTCCAGGATTGTTCTCTTCTTCATAGCGGACATAATGAATTTTTTCCCACCAAGAAAGTTTTAAAACAAGAAGTAATGGCTGAGGGGTAAATTATTACACTTTATCTCTTTTTGGCCACAGCTCAGTCAGTTTTTGTGACAATTTTTTTTTTTTTTTCAGAAACAGAAGCAAGCTTGTCACACAACTTGACAAATCCAATTGGCATTTTGCCTCAGTCATTAGAATATTTTAATCTTTACAATAAACTACTCATGTCATGGAATACAGAGCCGCAGGATTTCCATCTGCCTGCCTCTAACAAAGCTTATTTGAGCAACGGATTTGGAATTTCTCTCCATTGTCCTCCCTGTTTGGCTCCTGTGTCTCATGCTTACCCTTAGAAGCCACTTCTACATGTGAGAGATAAAGCTGCGGCAAACCCCTTATTCATGTCAGGGAAGAGAGTCTTCTGTCACTTTACCTCCATTCCTAACCCTCCACAAAGTCCCTTTATTAGAGTAGGCAGATAGCCAGGAACGAGCAGACAAAGGAGCCCCTGGGAAAAGAAGTCGCGGAGATGCTGCCCACTGACAGCAAAAAAGATGGGCTACACTGGCTACTTCTGGCCTTGTGGTTGGGCTTCTCCAGCCCTGAAGGAGACTTATCAGGCCCTAGCCGGAGATAACCATGATAGGGACTTCCCAGGCAGATGTGCATGCACACTCCTCCAATAGCTTGCCCTAGAGTACCCTTTTGCTCATTATAATAGTAAAAAACAGACCCTTGAGTGGGGATTTTAAATACTAATGAGACATGTGTCATGCATACTAACATGTACAATCATCCAGCATGTGTGCCCAAGGGGACCACCTAAAACATGATTGCAAGTGACACCCCGTTATGACCCTTCATGAATAATCATGTAAGATTCTCTTAGAGTCCCCCAGCACCAGCTCCTGCTAGCCCATTCTTTCTAGCAGCCTGCTCTGACTCGTGCTTCAAAGTGTACAGTCTGTTTAAATAAACCTTGCTGCTGCTGCTGCTGCTGCTGCTGCTTTCCAGCTAGACCAGCCCGGAGCTGTCTTGCAGCCAAGTTAACTGGCTCCTCTCTTGGGTTGTACTCTTATCTCTCTAATAAACCTTTGGCTTGCATTACTAATTGTCCCTTGGCCAAATTCTTTCTCCCAAATTAGACAAGAACCAAGGATTCCTGCACTTCCCAGTAACATCTTCGTTTTTTCCATCTTCTCACTTCCACCCTCTTGAAGGGGGCTAGAAATGGAGATGCTATAGAAGAGCAAAATGGAATCATACAGAGCTGGGGTCACTTGTGGGCCTACTTCATAGTTTTCTCAGGCCTGGCCCTGACTCTTCTGAGATGTGGCACTTGCTTTTCCTGGCTGGCTCACCAGTTTTTCTCATCTTAATATTCCAGGGTTACCTTTAACTAGTGAGCAGGCCATGCTCCTTCTTCCATGAACAGGAAGTAGATGACCTTAGAATAAGAGTTATACCTGAACAGAGGGGTCTTGTACCATTCTTCTGTCACACTCATCTTTTTCTTAGTACGTTAACACAATGGGGATTTCTTGATTGTTCATTTTTAATGACGTAGAGCATAAATTAGACAAGGTAATATTTTATGGACAAGAATGCTCAAAGGAAGAGAGATTTTCTTTAATTACACAATCAATCCATGTTCAATGTAGAAAATTTAAAACTGCACATGATTAAATAATACAAAGAAAATTAGTGTATGGCCGGCCACAGTGGCTCATATCTGTAATCCCAGCATTTTGAGAGGCCGAGGTGGGCAGATCGCTTCAGCCCAGGAGTTTGAGGCCAGCCTGGACAACATGGGGAGACCCTATCTCTAAAAAAATACAAAAATTAGCCAGATGTGGTGGCACGTGCTTGTAACCTCAGCTACTTGGGAGGCTGAGATGGGAGGAACACTTGTGCCTGGGAGGTTGAGACTATGGTGAGCCGAGATCATGCCACTGCACTCCAACCTGGGTGACAGAGTAAGACCCTGTCTCAAAAAAAAAAAAATTAATAAATTAAAAAAACAAAAAGAAAAATAGCTTATGATCCCATCATCCAGAAATTGTTGTTGTTAACCCTTTTGTGTGTTTTTTGTAGGTTTATTTTTATATGTATATAAATATATGAACACATGAAACACTTAACCTATTAATTTGAGAAAGGTATTCATACTCAGAAATTTCTCACATAGATCTGAAAAGTGCATTTGAAGCTTCCACTCCCATTCCCATGGATGTTTTTCCAGTGTCATGCTAAATATGAGCTAACCACAGAAACAACAATGTGCACTGTTAGACCTTTCTTATTTAAGAGTCCATCACAGGCTAGATGTGTATCTAGAAAAGAGCACCAAGTTCTAAAATTTCCCTCTGTGGAGCTATTAACCGGCCTGTGGGGCACTATTTGAGGAGCCAGACCTTTGGCGTTGGCATCCTGAGGGTAAGAGCCTAAGGGGCTTCTAAAACGACATTGAAAACTATCACTTGAGTTTTAAAAATTATCTTATTTTTAAAATATTAATACATGCACAGAAAGACAATCAGTGAAAAGCAAGACTTCCTCCTGCCTCTCCCTTAAACCATCCTCACAGTCTATAACATGTTTTTCTTAGAAATGTTGCATACTAGACACTGTTGCATGCTTTGTTTTTCACTTAACACTACATCTTGGAGGTCCGTCAGTATCAAACTACAGAGAGCTGCCTCATTTTTTAAAGGCTGCATAGTATTCTATTGTATGTATGTATCGTATTTTGTAGAATCAGTCTTAATTGAAGGGCATAGTTTTCAATTTTTTGCTATTATGAATAATGATGCAATGAGTGAATATTGATGTATGTGTGTGTGTGAGAAGGGTAAGTGCATTTTTGGTTTTAATAGACATTGCCAAATCACTCTCCAGCTCGATAGTATTGTCAGTTTACACTCTTGCCAGCAATGCATGAGGGTACTTATTTTCCCACACCTCGGATCACACAAGATGTAATTAAACTTTGCGTCTTTGCCAACATAACAGGTAAAAATGGTATCTGGGTGTGGTTTTATTTTGCATTTCTTTTGTTACTACTATTGATGGGCATCTTTTCAAGAGCTGATGCAGCTCTTATATTTCCTATGAACCTTTCATTTATTCCTTTGCAAGCTTGAATTGAATTGATGGCTTTTGTTGTTGTTGTTGTGTCAATTTGTAGGAGTTCTTTATGCGTAGTAAGAAAATTATCCTTTTGTCTGTGATACATGTAACAAGTATTATTCCCAGTCTGTCATTTTTATTTTTTACATTTTTTTTTGGTTTATAGTGTATTTCGAAATGCAGAAGTTGTTTTACTTACATGAGGCCAAATTTATCAATGTTTCGTTTTATGGCTTCTGGATTTCTGTCATACTTAAAATGGCCTTCTCGACTGCAAAATTATATATAAAACTTACCCTGTGTTTTCTTCTATTTCTTCATGATTTTGGTTGTAAAATCCTTGACCCATTTGGAATTCATTTAGGTGTAAGGGACACTCAGGTTTCTTAAAATAAGTGATATTTCCCGGATTGACACAAGCTTCCAAGTCTTCCAATCACTAGGTCTTAAATTCTTCTTAAAATGTCACCTAATTTTCTCTTGTTATTTCAGCAAGCTGAATATCCAACAAATATAAATATAAAATAATATAGTATATAAATGTCAGTATTTATATTCCAAAAAGATTTTATGGATCACAATGTACTGGCTTGTCACCCAAGAAACCCGCTGAGGACATCTTGCAATGAGCACGAACTTCAAAATTTTTTTACCGTTCATGTAAAGAAAACAGGAGCACAATGTATAACCAAGACCAGCAATTTCAAAATTAATCCAGCCACTCTACAAAAATTAACTGGGTGTTTTAATAATGGTGCTGAAACAATTGGGCATCCATATACAAAAAGAGAATCTCAACACACACTTTGCACCTTACAGAAAATTAACCCAAAATGAATCATAGAGCTAAATGGAAAATGCAAAACTACAAAAGGTCTAGAAGAAAACATAGGAGAAAACTTTATGATTTGGAGTTTGGCAATGTATTTTTAGATATAACACCAAAAGGCTAATTTGTGAAAGAAAAAATTGATATGCTTGACTTTATTACTATTAAAAACTGCTCTTCAAAAGGTTCTATTAAGTGAATGAAAAGGCAAGCCACAGGCTGGGAGAATATGAAGAGGCTGATGGGATGTTTTGAAAGCAAATCTAGGACTATTTGGACTCAGGAGACAGTAAATTCAATCTCAGGAGCCATTTTCAGTTCCGGATGAAGACGGCCCATGTTCAGAATGATGACCCTGAGGACCTCCTCTTCTCAGAGCATTAGCGTTAGGACTCAGGCATGAAAGTGGATTCACCCATTTTGGGTAAAAATTTTAAGGGCCAAAAACGTAATAAACTATATATTCTATCAAACCCTCCATTAATCAGAAGACTGATCCCTTTGGCATTTCAGTGGCTGGTTTTCCACCTGCACAAGGATGGGATGTATGTCTTTTGACTGAGATTCTTCACTTGAGTTCCTTTCCCAGACACTTCTGTTGACACCAAGTAAACAAAAAAAAAAAAAAAAAAGAAGAAGAAGAAGAAGAGAAGGAGGAATTGCAGGAATATAAGGAAAGCTGTGGTTACTTCAAACTATTTTATTATTTTTTAAAATTTTTATTTATTGCAGCTTTAAGAAAGTAATTAAATGTGACTGTTAAAAGTGTTGGATAACTCTGAGTTAGGAAATCAGTGTTTTGGTTCACTTTACTCCTAAGAGCATCTGTGGCCCATATTCACCCATTGGTGAAAGCATTCTTAAGCCTGATTAGATGAAGTCAGTGATAATAAAATGGATATTGTCTATTTCTTTGAGTTATTGATGAAATGTGGTATAACTTGATTAAATGGCTAGATATCCTTTACATTAAGAAATTACAGGCTTCAACATATTAGTTTTCAAATTTTAGAAAAGGGACAACAAAAATTCTAAAATAGGTCAATAAACAAAATCCGTTTAAGGACAAGTTAATACATAATAAGAAAAAAAAATAAGACACTTGAAAAGCAATATGGTTGAAAATTAAGCAAGCCAATCTGTAAATTAGACATGGCCTTAAATGACACTAGGGCAGTTAAAAAGACTTAGATACTTTGTAGAGTTGCGGGGAGGTAGGTTGAGGAGAACAGCACTGGCACTCAGTAGTCTCTCACTGCAAGATAATGCTATTTCCTCTGTGCACTTCTAAATCTAGAAGTTTTATTATGTCTGTATATGCTCACCTTCATTTCCACCTGCAAAGACTATGAACTCTTAACTCTTTGTGACTTTTATGTCTTGATATCTTCCCAGTATCTGGCATATAATATATTTTCTCTCTCTCAATATGTATGTGTTTATATTTATCTTTATATATTTATGTATATATGTACCATATGTGCATGTATACATATATTTCATTCATACATATATCAAATTAAAGAATAGTGAAGGATCAGAAGCCTCAGCATTCCATGACCATACAGCTAACAAAGGGCTAAAAACTCAGCAGGAATTCAGAGATGGCTATAAAAACTGTTGAGGCTAAATAACTAAAAATCATAGTATTTCAAAGTTTTAAAAGAGCTAAAGGAAAATCTTATTGTGGAGCACTCTTAGTTCAAGGTGAATTCATTTCAGTTCCTAATTATTGCTGAACTAGGTTCTGCAGGAATGTAGCAAAACAGACATGAACTGTGACCTCAAGGGATTCCAGCCTAATTATGGGCATAAGACAACAACCAATAACTACAATACAAGTTAGAATATCTGGTCAGTGACAAAGGAATGGAAATGAGTCTTGGAGGATGGATGAGACTTCCACAGGAAGAAATGAGAGGGAATTAGCTGAGGTCAAACAAATGCACAGAGGCAGAAAAGTATGGATGCTAATTGGGGAATGGAGTTTACTGAGATTTGGGTGAAGGCCACAATATAGGTAGAACAGCGGTGAGAGACAAGGCAAGCAGGAGGAGGTATGGAGGCCTTTTTTATTTTTTGACATCTTTATTGACATATAATTCACATAACATACAATTCACCTATTTTAAGTGGACAAGTCAATGTTTTATAGTATAGTCACAGAGTTGTACATTCTTCACCACAATCTAATTTTATACTGAAAACTACAAAACATTGTTGAGAGAAATTAAAGACCTCAATACATTTTTTAAGAAGCGTAAAATCTGGCCGGGCGCGGGGGCTCACGCCTGTAATCCCAGCACTTTGGGAGGTCGAGGCGGGTGGATCACGAGGTCAGGAGATCGAGACCATCCTGGCTAACACAGTGAAACCCCGTCTCTACTAAACAATACAAAAAATTAGCCAGGTGTGGTGGTGGGCACCTGTAGCCCCAGCTACTCGGGAGGCTGAGGCAGGAGAATGGCATGAACCTGAGAGGTGGAGTTTGCAGTAAGCCGAGATCGTGCCACTGCACTCCAGCCTGGGCGACAGAGTGAGACTCCGTCTCAAAAAAAAAAAAAAGAAAAGAAAAGTGCAAAATCTAATTTTTCTTTTTCTGTTTTTAATTTTTTAATTTTTTTTTTTTTTTTGAGAGGGAGTCTCGCTCTGTCACCCAGGCTGGAGTGCAGCAGTGTCATGATCTCAGCTCACTACAACCTCCACCTCCCAGGTTCAAGTGATTCTTCTGCCTCAGCCTCCTGAGTAGCTGGGATTACAGCTGTACACCACCATATCCAGCTAATTTTTGTATTTTAGTAGAGACAGGGTTTCACCATGTTGGCCAGGCTGGTCTCAAACCCCTGACCTCAAGTGATCCGCCCACCTCGGCCTCCCAAAGTGCTGGGGTTACAGGCATGAGCCCCTGCGCCCAGCCTAATTTTTCATTTTTGTTCCCCTTAAAGAAAACTATAGGCATTAGCCATCAATACCCGTTATCCTTTACCCGCCCTACCACCATCTCCCCCTACCCCAAGCCCTAGGAAACTACGAATCTACTTTCTTTCTTTTTTAAAATTTGCCATTCCTTTTATTTCATTTATCAAGTTTCATATATGTGTGGTTATTTCTTGGATTCTCTATTGTTTCACTGGACTATTTGTCTATCTTTGCTCTGTTACCACATTGTTTTTTTTTTTTTCAACTTTTATTTTAGGTTCAGGGGGTACATGTGCAGGTTTGTTACATGAGCAAACTTTTTTCATTATGTCTCTGCCAGGTTTTGGTATCAGTTTTGTTCAGGCAAAAATCCTCTCTAGGGAGGTTGGGAAATTTTTCTTCGACAATATCCTCAAATATGTTTCCCAAGTTGCTTACTCTCTCTCCCTCTCTTTCAGGGATGCCAATGAGCCATAGGTTTGGTCTCTACGTAATCCCACATTTCTCAAAAGTTTTATTCATTCTTTTTTATTCTTTTTTATTTTTGTCTGAGTAGTTTACTTGAAGAACCTGTATTCAAGCTCTGAGATTCTTTCCTCAGCTTAGTCTATTCTGCTGTTAATATTTCTGATTGTATTACGAAATTCTTATAGTGAGTTTTTCAACTCTATCAGATCGGTTTAGTTCTTTCTTAAAGAGGTGATTTCATCTTTCAGCTCTTGTATCATTTTACTGAATTCCTTAGTTTCCTTGGACTGGGTTTCAACCTTCTCCTGAATCTCAATGATCTTCAACGCCATACACATTCTGAATCTTATTTCTGTCATTCCAGCCATTTCAATCTGGTTAACAACCATTGCTGGAAAGCTGTTGCATTGTTTGGAGTTAAGAAGACACTCTGGCTTTTTGAGTTGCCAGATTTCTTGCACTGGTTCTTTCTTATCTGTGTGGGATAATGTTCTTTTAATTTTTGAAGTTGCTGTCCTTTGGATGCGGCTTTTTGCTTTTATATTATTTGATGTCTTTGAAGGTTTGACTGTGGTATAAGCTGAATTCATTTGACTGGCTTTGTTTCTGGATGGTTTCAGAAGGCCAAGGCTCAGCTCAGCAATCCTGGGCTGCATGGTCATACATTGGGAGTTGGGACTAGGCCCACAGCTTTGTTCTCTGGCCCCTCAAGGTTGAGCACTTGCTGTGCTGGAGGGACTGAAGTGTCTCTGGTCCACTGGCAACAACACTCCAATGGGGAATGCCAGCAAAAGTAGCTCATTGGGGCAGTGGCAGCAGGGTCTGCACTTGCACACACGTGCTAGCAGCAGCAGGGCAGCGGCACAGTGGGTCTGTGTGCACGCCAGTGGCAGCAGGGCAGCAGTGTTAAGGTCCACACACACACACGTACATGCCAATGCTAATCTACTTTCTTGGTTTTTGTTTGTTTGTTTGAGACAGAGTCTCGCACTGTCCCCCGGGCTGGAGTGCAGTGGCACGAATTTGGATCACTGCAACCTCTGCCTCCCAGGTTCAAGCCATTCTCCTGCCTCAACCTCCCAGGTAGCTGGGATTACTGGCACCCGCCACCATGCCCAGCTATTTTTTTTTTTTTTTTTTGTATTTTTAGTAGAGACAGGGTTTCACCGAGTTTGGCCAGGCTGGTCTCAAACTCCTGACCTCATGATCTGCCCGCCTCGGCCTCCCAAAGTGCTGGGATTACAGGTGTGAGCCACTGCACCCGGCCAATCTACTTTCTATTTCTAAGGATTTACCTATTCTGGACATTTCATGTAAGTGGAATCATATAAAATGTGGCATTTTGTGACTGGCTTCTTTCATTAGCAGAATACTTTCAATGTTCTTCATGTTGTAACATGTCTCAGTACTTCATTTCTTTTTGGATATACTGTATGGATATGCTGCACATTATTCATTCATCAGTTCATGGACATTTGGGTTTTATGAATACCCAAATGTGTTTGGTCATTATGAATAATGCTGCTATGAATATTTATGTACAAGATTTTGTGTGGAAATGTGCTCTCAGTTTATTTGGGATATATACCTAGGAGTGGAATTGCTGGGTCATATACTAATTCTAAGTTTAATTTTTTTTTTTGAGACAGAGTCTTGCTCTGTTGCCCAGGCTAGAGTGCAGTGATGTGATCATGGTTCACTGCAGCCTCAATCTCCTGGGTTCAAGTGGTCCTCCCAGCTCAGCTTCCCAAGCAGCTGGGACTACAGGTGTGTGCCTCCATGCCCAGGTAATTTTTGTATTTTTTGTGGAGACAGTGTTTCACCATGTTGCCCAGGCTGGTCTCAAACTCCTGGGCTCAAGTGATCCACCTGATTCAGCCTCCCAAAGTGCTGGGATTATGGGTGTGATATACTGTGCCCAGCCTTTGTTTAACCTTTTGAAGAACTACCAAACTGTTTTCCAAAGCAGCTGTACCATTTTACCTTTCCACCACCAACGTATGAGGGTTCCAATTTTTCCACATCCTTGTCAACACTTATGATTGTCTTTTTTATTATAGACATCTAGTGAGTGTGAAGTGATATCTCATGGTAGTTTTGATTTTCGTTTCCCTTATGGCTAATGATGTTGAGCATTTTTTGTGTGCTTATTGCTCATTTACATATCTTTTTCAGAAAAATATCAACTCACATCCTTTGCTAATTTTTAATTGGGCTATTTCTCTTTTTATTGCTGGGTTCTAATTGTGCTCCATATGTTCTGGACACAAGTACCTTAACAGGTATATGATTTTCAAATATTTCCTCCTATTCTGTGGATTGCCTTTTCACTTTCTTGATGGTGTTCTTTAAAGCACAAAATATTTTAATTGTGATAATGTACAATTTATCTAATTTTTCTTTGGTTGCTTGTGTATTTGGTCATGTCTAAGAAACAATTGCCTAGCTAAGATCACAAAAACTTAAGCCTGTATTTTATTCTAAGACTGTTAGACTTTTAGCTCTAACATTTAAGTCTTGAGTTCATTTTGAGTTTATTTTTATATAAGGTGTGAGGGAGGTAAAAGTCCAACTTAATTCTTTTTCATGTGGATACAGTCGTCCCAGCATCATTTCTTGAAGAGAATATTCTTTTCCCATTGAATCGTCTCGACACCCTTGTTGAAAATCAATGGACTATAGATGCATGCGCCTATATCAGGACCCTAGATTGTTCTGTTGGCCTGTATGTCTATCTTTATGCCCAGTAACACACTGTTAAGATTATGGTAGCTTTGTAGTAAGCTTTAAAATCAGGGAGTTTGAGTCTTCCAACTATGTTCTTTTAAAAATTTATCTTGGCTATTCAGGATTCCTTGTCCTTCCCTATGAATTTTAGGATCAAATTGTCTGTTTCTTCAAAAATTCCAGCTGGCATTTTGATAGGGATCGTGGTGAATCTGTAGATCAACTTAAGGAGTATGCCATAAAACAACATTAAGTCTTCTAATCTGTAAATATGATATGTTTGTCCATTTAGTTAGGTCTTCTTTAATTTCTTTCAGCATTTTCTTTTTGTAATTTTCAGTGTGTAAGTCATGACCTTCCTTGGCTAAATTTACCCCTAAGTATTTTATTATTTGTTATGCTATTATAAATAGAATTGTTTTCTAAATTTCATTTTTGGAATATTCATTGCTAGTAGAGATAAATACAACTGCTTTTGGTGTATTAATCTTATTTCTGCCATGGAAGGCTTTTCACTAGGGGCATGACTTGCTTAATATTTAATTCAGGAATCGTTATATTAGAGCTTAGTCTGGGTAATCTCTAGCTTTTTTTCCAAACTCTGTGCTTTTAGAGATGAGGAGGTCCTGAAATAGGAACAATTGAAATGTAGAGGAAGAAGTGTTTATGAGAGAACTTTGGTTTTATTTTTTAGAGATTTTCTGTGTGTATCTCCTCCTCTCCACCATCATTATCAGTGCCTCAGTCAAGGCCCTTGTGATCTTTCTCTTGTAGTTGCATTAACAATGATCATTTAACTGTTATCACCTTGTTACCATTCTTGCCACCACCTCTCGCCCACCCAAACCCTTTCTCCATGCTGTTATTAGAGTGATCTTTTGAACATAGATCTGATATGTTGCAAAATCTAGTGTCCATTTCTCTATGTGTTTCCTTTGCTTTTTAGCAACATTCAAGATGCTTTACCACACTCTCCTTCATGAAACACTTTCCTCTCTAGACTTCTGGTGAATAACTTGATGGATTTTTCTTCCTATTTCACCAATCTCTTCTAAGTTTCCTTTGCTGCCTCCTACCCCTCTGCTTAATCTTTAAGTCTTAGAATGACCAAGGCTCTGCCCGGGGACTCTTGCTCTCCATCCCCTCTCTCTCTGGCAATCCTATCCACTCCCATGGCTTTAAATATTGTCAATGATGTTGACACCCTTATTTTCATCTCCAGGCCTGACTTTTTCCAAGAACTCCAGACATATATCCAGCTCTCCACTTGTATGGCATCTTAAATTTAATATATCCCCAATGGTACTCTTGATTCTTTCCCACCTCCAATTACAGTGTTTCCCACCTCAGTTCTTAGTTGCTCAAGCCAAAAACCTAAAGTTCATGTTTAATTGTTTTTATTCTTTTACCACTCACCTGCAATATCTTAAGAAGTAGTATTTCCTGTAGCTCCAAAACATATCCCAAATCCATCCATCTCAATCACCACCACCCTAGGCCAAGCCTAAAGTTATTCTATTATTAAAATGTATTCTATGATTTCTTTGCCAGATGAATACAAACACATACACACACACACACACTTTATTCTCTATACAGTGACCAGAGTGATCTTTTTCTTCCTTCCTTCCTTCCTTCCTTCCTTCCTTCCTTCCTTCCTTCCTTCCTTC